>NC_069500.1:21639228-21699228 GCF_027579735.1 Bombina bombina
ACGAACAGATGAATAGATTATTGTATGAAACGGACGCAATACTAATGATTGTTTGATACACGAACAGATGAATACATTATTGGATGAAACGGACGCAATACTAATGATTGTTTGATACACGAACAGATGAATACATTATTGTATGAAACGGACACAATACTAATGATTGTTTGATACACGAACAGATGAATACATTATTGTATGAAACGGACGCAATACTAATGATTGTTTGATACACGAACAGATGAATACATTATTGTATGAAACGGACGCAATACTAATGATTGTTTGATACACGAACAGATGAATACATTATTGGATAAAACGGACGCAATACTAATGATTGTTTGATACACGAACAGATGAATACATTATTGGATAAAACGGACGCAATACTAATGATTGTTTGATACACGAACAGATGAATACATTATTGGATGAAACGGACGCAATACTAGTGATTGATACACAAACAGATGAATACATTATTGGATGGAACAGACACAATACTAATGATTGTTTGATACACGAACAGATGAATACATTATTGGATGAAACGGACGCAATACTAATGATTGTTTGATACACGAACAGATGAATACATTATTGTATGAAACGGACGCAATACTAATGATTGTTTGATACATGAACAGATGAATACATTATTGGATGAAACGGACGCAATACTAATGATTGTTTGAAACACGAACAGATGAATACATTATTGGATGAAACGGACGCAATACTAATGATTGTTTGATACACAAACAGATGAATACATTATTGGACGAAACGGACGCAATACTAATGATTGTTTGATACACGAACAGATGAATACATTATTGGATGAAACGGACACAATACTAATGATTGTTTGATACACGAACAGATGAATACATTATTGGATGAAACGGACACAATACTAATGATTGTTTGATACATGAACAGATGAATAGATTATTGGATGAAACGGACGCAATACTAATGATTGTTTGATACACGAACAGATGAATACATTAGTGGATGAAACGGACGCAATACTAATGATTAAAAAGTGAGCAACATACGTTGCCAAATGTAGCAAAGTTCAAAATTATTCAGTGTGCTAAGGGAGGCTGTCACCTTCGCGACATGCAGTGTTGTAGAAAGAAAATATATATTTAAATACAGTCCCCAAGAAACAAAACAACGTATTTCTCATTAGTTGCAGCACTGGTCTTAACATGCAGGCATAGTGTCGTATCCAAGAGAAACAATTGCGGTAAAGGTAAGGCTTCAAATCCAGCCGGATACTCAGAAACAAACAGTGTTAACCGCATACACATTGAAATGGCCTAACTGTGTTAAGGATATTCTCACAGTCCCAACCTGGCAGCTACTGTATCAACAACAGCAATTTAGCTCAAAGCCAGGTGAAAAGTACCTTATTTCCGGAAAAGAATGTATACAGTCAGGCCAAACAAGCAGTTGTATAGACACGTTGCCATGTATGTATATATATATGTACTCACGGTACCAAAGATCCACGGTTTGCTGGGAAATGCTGTATTCAAAAAAGCCGGGTACAATCCCTGTAGTTATATTCCGGTTCAAACTGCTCAGCCTCTCACTGCTGCACACGCCTCCTCCAATACTGCGTAATCATCAGGGCCAGCTGAAGCCCGTGTCAGCCTGGACGTGCTTGCGGAAGTGGAATCCCTGTATTCCACAGTAAAATGTAAAAAAGAGATTATCCAATACTCGTCCACGGTAAGAGATAGAGCCACTCAGAATCCAAAGGTAAAAATGATAAAAATAAATCTTTATTATGGACACTCCATGGGATAAAACATGCACAAAAAAATTATCTCAGCTAAGAGAACAATAGGTGAAGTCTGACCGGTTTCGGCTCAGCGTAGCCGTAGTCATAGACACATAACAGGTGTTCAGAATGAGCACCTGATATACCTGTTAACCACTCCCCAAAAGGGAGGGGTATAGAAACATGATTAAAAACAAACACATAACTCAAAGCTGTTGAGAAGAGGGATACAGAATCATATATATATGTACAAAAGCTATCAATGGGCATTAGAAATAAGGACTACAAACATTAACAATATTGTAAATATAGCAGTTAAGATAAATAGTTATAACTTGTAATGCAGAAACACCATTTAACACGTATGTGCATATATGTTTAAATCTACATATAAGTTAGACAAAAAACCATGCCAAGGACTAATAACTTTTACAATATTGTAGATAAGCTGTTAAGATAAATAGTTATAATTTGTAATGCAAAAACACCAATTTAACACATATGTGCTTATGAGTTTAAATCTATATATAAGTTAGGTAAAAGACCATAATAGATGGAAAAAGGACCTACTGAGAACAAAGTGAATAATAATGATGAACTTGTTATTAATATAGGGGACTTGAGGGAAATATAGATGGTGTCATGAATATAAACTAAACCATCTCCCTGTATTAACCAATAGTTAGAGAACCGTTACCTCAAGCTCAGATTACCTCTGGTGAGCTACTAGTAATCCATATTTATGTTCTAATTCAAATAGAGGCATGTAAGGATCAATGAACCCACATATTAATCTGATAAAGACATAAAGTAAGCACTATCTATGCCAGTAATTAATGATGTCAAATTCGGAGTTAAAACCCCCAGGTACCAGGTTACCGAGCCTGTGTATCCAATAAATCTCCTGTCTGGAGAGGATGTGGAATTTATCACCCCCCCCCCCCCTTGGTGGTCTAGACACTAACTCAATAGCCTGCCACCTGAGGGTTCCAACATCTCCCAAATGAACTTCCAAGAAATGTCTGGACAAAGCTGAAACAGCCCTCTCCTGTGAAATATAGGAAAGGTGTTCCCTGATTCGTTTGCCCACGGGCCTAGTGGTTCTGCCCACATATTGTTTGTTACACTGGGTGCACTCAATTAAATATATGACATATTTGCTGCCACATTTAATGCAACCCCTAGTGTCAAAAACTTCTGATGTTCGTGCTGAGGTGAAGGTTTTGGAAACAAACATGTGGTCACATGACTTGCATGCCTTTTTGCCACACTTGTAAGTTCCTTTGACCTTCAGCCATGAACTACCACTATCTTGTTGGGGCAACATACTAGGAGACAGAATGTTTCCCAGCGTCAAGTTACGTTTATAGATGAAATTACAGCCATCATCCATAATTTCACGTAGTACTGTATCCCCACGAAGGATAGGCAAATTCTTCTCTATCACCTTACAGACTTTATCAAACTGATTAGAAAAGGCCGTCACTAAAGTGGGTTTAATTTTTGTAGAAGGGGGATTCATTAATTTACTGTCTCTTTGGCGTCCATGGACACTTTTCCTGTCCATCACTGAGACTTCCGAAAAGTTCTTATTAACCAATCTTTTGGGGTAACCCCTGGCCATCAGCCTGGATTTCAATTCTTCACTCTCCTCTAAATACTAATGATTGTTTGATACACGAACAGATGAATACATTATTGGATGAAACGGACGCAATACTAATGATTACGAACAGATGAATACATTATTGGATGAAACGGACGCAATACTAATGATTGTTTGATACACGAACAGATGAATACGTTATTGGATGAAACAGACGCAATACTAATGATTGTTTGATACACGAACAGATGAATACATTATTGGATAAAACGGACGCAATACTAATGATTGTTTGATACACGAACAGATGAATAGATTATTGGATGAAACGAACGCAATACTAATGATTGTTTGATACACGAACAGATGAATACATTATTGGATAAAACGGACGCAATACTAATGATTGTTTGATACACAAACAGATGAATACATTAATGGATGAAACGGACGCAATACTAATGATTGTTTGATACACGAACAGATGAATACATTATTGGATGAAACGGACGCAATACTAATGATTGTTTGATACACGAACAGATGAATACATTATTGGATAAAACGGACGCAATACTAATGATTGTTTGATACACGAACAGATGAATACATTATTGGATGAAACGGACGCAATACTAATGATTGTTTGATACACGAACAGATGAATACATTATTGGATGAAACAGACGCAATACTAATGATTGTTTGATACACGAACAGATGAATACATTATTGGATGAAACGGACGCAATACTAATGATTGTTTGATACACGAACAGATGAATACATTATTGGATAAAACTGACGCAATACTAATGATTGTTTGTTACACGAACAGATGAATACATTATTGGATGAAACGGATGCAATACTAATGATTGTTTGATACACGAACAGATGAATACATTATTGGATGAAACGGACGCAATACTAATGATTGTTTGATACACGAACAGATGAATAGATTATTGGATGAAATGGACGCAATACTAATGATTGTTTGATACACGAACAGATGAATACATTATTGGATGAAACGGACGCAATACTAATGATTGTTTGATACACGAACAGATGAATACATTATTGGATGAAACGGACGCAATACTAATGATTGTTTTATACACGAACAGATGAATAGATTATTGGATGAAACGGACGCAATACTAATGATTGTTTGATACACGAACAGATGAATACATTATTGGATGAAATGGACGCAATACTAATGATTGTTTGATACACGAACAGATGAATACATTATTGGATGAAACGGACGCAATACTAATGATTGTTTGATACACAAACAGATGAATACATTATTGGATGAAACGGACGCAATACTAATGATTGTTTGATGAAATTGATTTGTTCATGCCGTTTGGTGCAGGAATGAGAAGTTATATATTGTTTGGTTAATAAACTCCTATGTTTGTAATGATGTGCAGGAGGTCTGATCATTCATTTGTCCATCGCCCCCTGTGTAATCCTGCTACAGTGTTAATAATAACTGACGTTAGGCCCAGCCGGTCAGGCGCTAAATGCTAAGGATTTTACTCATACAGGAGTTGTATGTTCTTTTAACATTGATAGCTAGGTCTTTTAAATTGTTTGAATCCTATAATGTAAGACAATCTAGTCAAAATTAAACTTTCATGGTTCAGATAGGGCAGTCTTTTTGAACAACTTTCCAATTTACTTTTTTCATCAAATTTGCTTTGTTCTCTTGGTATTCTTTGATAAAGCTAAGCTAAACCTAGGTAGGCTTATATGCTAATTTCTAATTATTATTATTAACGGTTATTTGTAGAGCGCTAACAGATTTCTAAGCCCTTGAATGCCACCTCTTATCTGAATGCGTTTGGCAAATTTTCAGTTAGACAGCGTTAGTTTGTGTGTGCCATATAGATAACATTGTGCTCACGCCTTTGGAGTTACTCATGAGAGTGTACTGATTGGCCAAAAGAACTGAAATAAAGGGTCAGTCTGCAGAGGCTTAGCTACAAGCTAATCACAGAGGTAAAAAGTATATAAATATAACAGTGCTGGTTATGCAAATCTGGGGAATGGGTAATAAGGAGATTTTCTATCTTTATAAACAATACAAATTCTGGAGTAGACTGTCCCTTTAATTATCAATATTAGCTGTTCCCATTAGAAATAATGATAACAAATCTGAATCCAATATTCGTCTGAAGTGAATGCCAGCATGGAAGGAATTCCACTGAATTTAAAGTTTTAAAAAAATCCGAAATAAATCTTTAAAACGAATCTATTTTCACGACCGTGCACGTGTCTAGTTACTGCCAGTTTTACAGAGATGAGCTGCTTTTAACAAGGGCCTGAGACCCCTCATTTTAAAGGGCAAACTTCTCTCTTTCAAATGAGGCATCACTCAGGGCCGGATTTACATCTCAGGGGCCTGTAGGCACAAAAACCTGAAGCGCCCCCCCCCCCCCAAAAAAAAGTGGAAAAAAATTAGGACTTTTTTTATTATTATTTAGGACAACTAAAAATAAATATTAGATGTAAAATTACATTTTCCCTTTTATGGAGATACACAAATACACACACCCATTGCAATATTTGTTGTAATGGAAGCTACACCAAAAATCAATGTTCACTTAACTCAAATGGCCATACAATTTCTATTATGTATAACATAAACAAATCATGTTAAACTTTTAATGCAAAATATTCTAAAGAAAACCCTATTTAAAGGGACATAAAATGAGACAGTTTGCCAGGGCATTTTATTATTGCACTAGTGCTTGCATAGTCAATGTCAATGTCAATGTCACTTCTGAGACAGCAATACACATCTGTGCAGACCCAGATGGGCTCAGAGGACATGTTTACTTACAAGCCATTAGTGTATTGCTTTTCTGGAGATGACTTTGACTATGTGCTTAACATTTTGTTGGAGTTAAACACAGTTTTGTGTAAACAATAGCAATATTAAAACGAGCAGCATGCAAGCTCATCAACAACCTGTGTAGCCAGTGGAAGAAAATATAAAATGTAGGTCTTTTTTCCACTACATGAAAAAAATCTTGTGAACTCTGATATTTCTGGTACAAATACACACAGATGTTACATTTATTTTGTTCTGAAATATAAATATAATAGGATGTTGCTCTTAAAGGAAAAAATTAATGTTGTAGATTATATGTAATCCAGGGGTCAACAAATGTGTTTAAAATTAGAAATTCAATTTACCACAAAACACAAACATACCACACTTACTTGATAAAAGAACAGATTACAATTTTTAATGTTATGTGTATATATATATATATATATATATATATATATATATATACATACATACAAACAAATATGACATGTGAGTGGTTTACACACATACACATTTTACAGCCTTACAGTCTACAAACTTTGTTGTCAAAGTGCCCTAAAGGCTGTAAATCACAATTGGCAGCTTCTAATAAAGAGCAGAGCAGCTAGTCCCACATAACCTCCTCACCTCCAAGGCCTTTATAGAACAAAAACATTCATCCTGAAGCAGAATTTAACCCCCTGGCTATCAAAATGCACTACAGCACATAACAAGTGAATACACTGCAAACCTCTCTGGTAGTCAAGGGGTTAAAGTGCTCTGCTTGTTATGTTGTCATTCTAGGCAGCTTTAGAAGCCTTGTACAGTCCTAACCTGTTGTTCTGAAGCTTTCATTCCTCAACAAAAAGTGTCTGCTACACATCAGCATGGAGCTTGGCTGTGTGAGGCAACAGAAGTACATAAAATAAAAGTGAAACTAAACATGCCTGGCGAAAATGGGAGGGGTTTAGTTTTAATCTTTGCCCCTCTCTCCTTCATGGCTCCCTCAACTGCTGTAACATATTCCCAATGAAACACTCGACTCTGTAAGCACCTGGCAGCACAATTCTTACTAAAATTAATGCCCTCACCAAAAAAAAAATATATATATATATATATTTTTTAAATTACTGACAGGCAGGCGCCCCTCACTGCAAGGCGCCTGTAGGCACATGCCTACTGTGCCTAATGGGAAATCCGGCCCTGGCGTCACTTCTCTCATAACTGTGTAAGTGGTCAGGGAGCTGAGGGTTTGCAAAGCCTCCCCCCCCAGACACCACGTCCGTAACAGAGAAATCTCAGACTTATCACCAGTGATGTCATCATGCATGCAAGTGGTGATGTCATCCTGCATGCAAGTGGTGATGTCATGGGTCTTCCCAGTGAAGCCTCATTTACCAGCTGCAATTTGTGTTTGGATAGGGGGGCATGTCACAATATCCTCATTAGAAAGGGGGTTCTCCAGTAGGATGACCATGTGGTCATCCTTCACACTGAGCAAAGGTTCATTTGTATATCTTGTGTTGTCACAGAAAGAAATGTGATGTCGTTTAAATCAGTTTGCATTTATATATGGGCCTTTATGTAAGATTATTTTTAGATAACATTCTTCTAATTTTTTCTGCAATAGTATTATAGAATGATATAATCTGTTTTGCAACCTATTTGTATTAGTAAATAAACTCTTGCTACACTGTTACTGCTGGTACCCACTGCATTGTTCGCCTCTAGGCTATTTCTTTGCCAAGGCGACAGCGTGAGACTGAACAAAAAACAAAGAGAAAAACCTGCGCCAAAATTAAACTGTTACACAAACTCCAAATGGTTAATAAAGATCTCTCAAATCCTTAATACAGCGTGAGACTGCTCATACCTGTGACACTGACCTGACACTGCACGGAAGTGCAAAAAGAAAATACTTTGTTAGAGCAGTTTATTATTGTACTGTTGCTTGCTTTTAACTATGTTTAACCCTTGCAAAGGTATTAAACACATAGGCCTAGATTTGGAGTTTTGTCGGTAACGACCCGCGTAGCTAACGCCGGCTTTTTTCTGGCCGCACCATAAAAATAACTCTGGTATTGAGAGTCCACATAAAGGGGGCTACTTATCAAGCCGTCTACTTTTCTGGCTTCGCCGGCCCAATACGTCCGCCTAAGCTCGCCTACCTTCGCCGCCGCGGACCTTGAATACGTTCGCCTAAGTTATCAAATAAAGCTGTCAAAAAGCCGCGGGGCGATGAGCAGCGGACTGTGACAGTTATCACTCATCCGATCTCGCTGCCCTTCGGCTTTTTCCCAGCTTTATTGCTAGCCTGTCACTAAGCACTCACACTAAACTGCACTGTTCTACCCCCTATACCGGCGCCCCCGGAGGCCCCCGCAACTAAATAAAGTTACTAACCCCTAAACCGCCGCTCCTAGACCCCGCCGCAAGTCTTATAAATGTATTAACCCCTAAACCGCCGCTCCTAGACCCCGCCGCAAGTCTTATAAATGTATTAACCCCTAAACCGCCGCTCCCGGACACCGCTGCCACCTACATTATACCTAGTAACCCCTATCCTGCCCCCCTATACCGTCGCCCTCTATTATAAAATTATTAACCCCTATCCTGCTGATCCCGCACCTCTCCGCAACTAAATAAATAGTTTAACCCCTAAACCGCCGCTCCATGAACCCGCCGCAACCTATAATAAATTTATTAACCCCTATCCTGCCCCCCACTACGCCGCCGCCACTGTAATAAAATGATTAACCCCTAAACCTAAGTCTAACCCTAACCATAACGCCCCCCTAACTTAAATATTAATTAAATAAATCTAAATAAATTAACTCTTATTAACTAAATGAATCCTATTTAAAACTAAATACTTACCTTTAAAATAAACCCTAATATAGCTACAATATAAATAATAATTATATTCTAGCTATCTTAGGATTTATTTTTATTTTACAGGTACCTTTCAATTTATTTTAACCATGTACAATAACTATTAAATAGTTATTAACTATTTAATAGCTTACCTAGCTAAAATAAAGAGAAATGTACCTGTGAAATAAATCCTAACCTAAGTTACAATTACACCTAACACTACACTATACTTTAATAAATTATTCCTATTTAAAAATAAATACTTACCTGTAAAATAAACCCTAAGATAGCTACAATGTAATTAATAATTATATTATAGCTATCTTAGGATTTATATTTATTTTACAGGTAACTTTGTATTTATTTTAGCTAGTTAGAATAGTTATTAAATAGTTATTAACTATTTAATAACTACCTAGCTAAAAGAAATACAAAATTACCTGTAAAATAAATCCTAACTTAAGTTACAATTAAACCTAATACTACACTATCATTAAATTAACTAAATAAACTACCTACAAAGAACTACAATGAAATACAATTACATAAACTAACTAAAGTACAAAAAATAAAAAAAGCTAAGTTACAAAAAATAAAAAATTAAGTTACAAACATGTTAAAAATATTACAACAATTTTAAGCTACTTACACCTAATCTAAGCCCCCTAATAAAATAACAAACCCCCCCAAAATAAAAAAAATCCCTACCCTATTCTAAATTACATAAATTTCAAAGCTCTTTTACCTTACCAGCCCTTAAAAGGGCCATTTGTGGGGGCATGCCCCAAAAAGTTCAGCTCTTTTGCCTGTAAAATAAAAATACAACCCCCCCCCCCAACATTAAAACCCACCACCCACATACCCCTAATCTAACCCAAACCCCCCTTACAAAAACCTAACACTAATCCCCTGAAGATCATCCTACCTTGAGTCGTCTTCACTCAGCCGAGCCACCGATGGAACTGAAGAGGACATCCGGAGCGGAAGAAGTTAATCCTCCAAGCGGCGCTGAAGAAATCTTCCATCCGATGAAGTCATCATCCAGGCGGCGCTGAAGAAGTCTTCGATCCGGCCGATGTCATCTTCAAAGAGGCGCTGAAGAGGTCTTCTATCCGGGCGAAGTCATCTTCCAAGCCGGGTCTTCAATCTTCCTTCCGCCGACGCGGAACCACCTTCTTCACCGACGGACTACGACGAATGACGGCTCCTTTAAGGGACGTCATCCAAGATGGCGTCCCCTCAATTCCGATTGGCTGATAGGATTCTATCAGCCAATCGGAATTAAGGTAGGAAAATCTGATTGGCTGATGGAATCAGCCAATCAGATTGAGCTCGCATTCTATTGGCTGTTCCGATCAGCCAATAGAATGCGAGCTCAATCTGATTGGCTGATTGGATCAGCCAATCGGATTGAACTTGAATCTGATTGGCTGATTCCATCAGCCAATCAGATTTTCCTACCTTAATTCCGATTGGCTGATAGAATCCTATCAGCCAATCGGAATTGAGGGGACGCCATCTTGGATGACGTCCCTTAAAGGAGCCGTCATTCGTCGTAGTCCGTCGGTGAAGAAGGTGGTTCCGCGTCGGCGGAAGGAAGATTCAAGACCCGGCTTGGAAGATGACTTCGCCCGGATAGAAGACCTCTTCAGCGCCTCTTTGAAGATGACATCGGCCGGATCAAAGACTTCTTCAGCGCCGCCTGGATGATGACTTCATCGGATGGAAGATTTCTTCAGCGCCGCTTGGAGGATTAACTTCTTCCGCTCCGGATGACCTCTTCAGTTCCATCGGTGGCTCGGCTGAGTGAAGACGACTCAAGGTAGGATGATCTTCAGGGGATTAGTGTTAGGTTTTTGTAAGGGGGGTTTGGGTTAGGGGTATGTGGGTGGTGGGTTTTAATGTTGGGGGGGGGTTGTATTTTTATTTTACAGGCAAAAGAGCTGAACTTTTTGGGGCATGCCCCCACAAATGGCCCTTTTAAGGACTGGTAAGGTAAAAGAGCTTTGAAATTTATGTAATTTAGAATAGGGTAGGGATTTTTTTTATTTTGGGGGGGTTTGTTATTTTATTAGGGGGCTTAGATTAGGTGTAAGTAGCTTAAAATTGTTGTAATATTTTTAACATGTTTGTAACTTAATTTTTTATTTTTTGTAACTTAGCTTTTTTTATTTTTTGTACTTTAGTTAGTTTATGTAATTGTATTTAATTGTAGTTATTTGTAGGTAGTTTATTTAATTAATTTAATGATAGTGTAGTATTAGGTTTAATTGTAACTTAAGTTAGGATTTATTTTACAGGTAATTTTGTATTTCTTTTAGCTAGGTAGTTATTAAATAGTTAATAACTATTTAATAACTATTCTAACTAGCTAAAATAAATACAAAGTTACCTGTAAAATAAATATAAATCCTAAGATAGCTATAATATAATTATTAATTACATTGTAGCTATCTTAGGGTTTATTTTACAGGTAAGTATTTATTTTTAAATAGGAATAATTTATTAAAGTATAGTGTAGTGTTAGGTGTAATTGTAACTTAGGTTAGGATTTATTTCACAGGTACATTTCTCTTTATTTTAGCTAGGTAAGCTATTAAATAGTTAATAACTATTTAATAGCTATTGTACATGGTTAAAATAAATTGAAAGGTACCTGTAAAATAAAAATAAATCCTAAGATAGCTAGAATATAATTATTATTTATATTGTAGCTATATTAGGGTTTATTTTAAAGGTAAGTATTTAGTTTTAAATAGGATTCATTTAGTTAATAAGAGTTAATTTATTTAGATTTATTTAATTAATATTTAAGTTAGGGGGCGTTAGGGTTAGGGTTAGGTTTAGGGGTTAATCATTTTATTACAGTGGCGGCGGCGTAGTGGGGGGCAGGATAGGGGTTAATAAATTTATTATAGGTGGCGACGGTGTAGGGGGGGCAGATTAGGGGTTAATAAATGTATTATAGGTGGCGACGGTGTAGGGGGGGCAGGATAGGGGTTAATACATTTAATATAGGTTGCGGCGGGTTCAGGGAGCGGCGGGTTAGGGGTTAATACATTTATTATAGTTGCGGTGGGCTCCGGGAGCGGCGGTTTAGGGGTTAATATGTATAGAGTAGCTTGCGGTGGGCTCCGGGAGCGGCGGTTTAGGGGGTAATAACTTTATTTAGTTGCGGCGGTGTAGGGGGGGTCAGATTAGTGGTGTTTAGACTCGGGGTACATGTTAGGGTGTTAGGTGTAGACAGCTCCCATAGAAATCAATGGGATGTCTGTCAGCAGCGAACTTGTACTTTCGCTATGGTCAGACTCCCATTGATTCCTATGGGATCCGCCGCCTCCAGGCTGGCGCTTTGAAAACCAGGTACGCTGGGCCGTAAAAGTGCCGAGCGTACCTGCTAGTTTTTTGATAGCTAGCAAAAGTAGTGAGAATGTGCCGCACTTGTGTGCGGAACATCTGGAGTGACGTAAGAATCGATCTGTGTCGGACTGAGTCCGGCGGATCGAAGCTGACGTCACAAAATTCTACTTTTGCCGGTCTCGAGCCTTTGATAACTAAGGCGTATCAGCCTCGCCACAAATACGCTGCGGAATACGCAGCGTATTTGAGGTTGACGGCTTGATAACTACCCCCCAAAGGCTGCGTTAGGCTCCAAAAAAGGAGCGTAGAGCATTTTTAACGCAGCTTCAACTCTCGATACCAGAGTTGCTTACGCAAGCGGCCAGCCTCAAAAACGTGCTTGTGCACGATTCCCCCATAGAAAACAATGGGGCTGTTTGAGCTGAAAAAAAAACCTAACACCTGCAAAAAAGCCGCGTTCAGCTCCTAACGCAGCCCCATTGTTTGCTATGCGGAAACACTTCCTACGTCTGCACCTAACACTCTAACATGTACCCCGAGTCTAAACACCCCTAACCTTACACTTATTAACCCCTAATCTGCCGCCCCCACTATCGCTGACCCCTGCATATTATTATTAACCCCTAATCTGCCGCTCCGTAAACCGCCGCTACTTACATTATCCCTATGTACCCCTAATCTGCTGCCCTAACATCGCCGACCCCTATATTATATTTATTAACCCCTAATCTGCCCCCCACAACATCGCCTCCACCTGCCTACACTTATTAACCCCTAATCTGCTGACCGGACCTGAGCACTACTATAATAAAGTTATTAACCCCTAATCCGCCTCACTAACCCTATAATAAATAGTATTAACCCCTAATCTGCCCTCCCTAACATCGCCGACACCTAACTTCAATTATTAACCCCTAATCTGCCAACTGGAGCTCACCGCTATTCTAATAAATGGATTAACCCCTAAAGCTAAGTCTAACCCTAACACTAACACCCCCCTAAATTAAATATAATTTTAATCTAACGAAATTAATTAACTCTTATTAAATAAATTATTCCTATTTAAAGCTAAATACTTACCTGTAAAATAAACCCTAATATAGCTACAATATAAATTATAATTATATTATAGCTATTTTAGGATTAATATTTATTTTACAGGTAACTTTGTATTTATTTTAACCAGGTACAATAGCTATTAAATAGTTAAGAACTATTTAATAGCTAAAATAGTTAAAATAATTACAAAATTACCTGTAAAATAAATCCTAACCTAAGTTACGATTAAACCTAACACTACACTAGCAATAAATTAATTAAATAAAATACCTAAAATCATCTACAATTAAACCTAACACTACACTATCAATAAATAAATTAAATACAATATCTACAAATAACTACAATGAAATAAACTATCTAAAGTACAAAAAATAAAAAAGAACTAAGTTACAAAAAATAAAAAAATATTTACAAACATAAGAAAAATATTACAACAATTTTAAACTAATTACACCTACTCTAAGCCCCCTAATAAAATAACAAAGCCCCAAAAATAAAAAAATGCCCTACCCTATTCTAAATTACTAAAGATCAAAGCTCTTTTACCTTACCAGCCCTGAACAGGGCCCTTTGCGGGGCATGCCCCAAGAAGTTCAGCTCTTTTGCCTGTAAAAAAAAACATACAATACCCCCCCCCAACATTACAATCCACCACCCACATACCCCTAATCTAACCCAAACCCCCCTTAAATAAACCTAACACTAAGCCCCTGAAGATCTTCCTACCTTATCTTCACCATACCAGGTTCACCGATCGATCCAGAAGAGCTCCTCCGATGTCCTGATCCAAGCCCAAGCGGGGGGCTGAAGAGGTCCATGATCCGGCTGAAGTCTTCATCCAAGCGGGGCAGAAGAGGTCTTCCACCCGATTGAAGTCTTCATCCAAGCGGGATCTTCTATGGTCATCCATCCGGAGCGGAGCGGCAGGATCCTGAAGACCTCTATCAGCCAATCGGAATTAAGGTAGGAATATTCTGATTGGCTGATGGAATCAGCCAATCAGAATCAAGTTCAATCCGATTGGCTGATCCAATCAGCCAATCAGATTGAGCTCGCATTCTATTGGCTGTTCCGATCAGCCAATAGAATGCAAGCTCAATCTGATTGGCTGATTGGATCAGCCAATCGGATTGAACTTGATTCTGATTGGCTGATTCCATCAGCCAATCAGAATATTCCTACCTTAATTCCGATTGGCTGATAGAATCCTATCAGCCAATCGGAATTCGAGGGACGCCATCTTGGATGACGTCCCTTAAAGGAAACCTCATTCTTCAGTTGGACGTCGCCGGAAGAAGATGGGTCCGCGGTGGAGGTCTTCAGGATGGAGCCGGTCGTCATCGGATGAAGATAGAAGATGCCGCTTGGATCAAGATGGTTGCCGGTCCGGATCGCCTCTTCTTCCCGGATAGGATGAAGACTTTGGAGCCTCTTCTGGACCTCTTCAGCCACCGGATGATGGATCGCCAGCCCCCGCTTGGGTTGGATGAAGATTTTGGAGCCAGGACGGATCGGTGATACCTGGTGAGGTGAAGACAAGGTAGGGAGATCTTCAGGGGCTTAGTGTTAGGTTTATTTAAGGGGGGTTTGGGTTAGATTAGGGGTATGTGGGTGGTGGGTTGTAATGTTGGGGGGGGTATTGTATGTGTTTTTTTTACAGGCAAAAGAGCTGAACTTCTTGGGGCATGCCCCGCAAATGGCCCTGTTCAGGGCTGGTAAGGTAAAAGAGCTTTGAACTTTAGTAATTTAGAATAGGGTAGGGCATTTTTTATTTTGGGGGTCTTTGTTATTTTATTAGGGGGCTTAGAGTAGGTATAATTAGTTTAAAATTGTTGTAATATTTTTCTTATGTTTGTAAATATTTTTTTATTTTTTGTAACTTAGTTCTTTTTTATTTTTTGTACTTTAGTTAGTTTATTTCATTGTAGTTATTTGTAGGAATTGTATTTAATTTATTTATTGATAGTGTAGTGTTAGGTTTAATTGTAGGTAATTGTAGGTATTTTATTTAATTAATTTAATGATAGTATAGTGTTAGGTTTAATTGTAACTTAGGTTAGGATTTATTTTACAGGTAATTTTGTAATTATTTTAACTAGGTAACTATTAAATAGTTCTTAACTATTTAATAGCTATTGTACATGGTTAAAATAATTACAAAGTTGCCTGTAAAATAAATATTAATCCTAAAATAGCTATAATATAATTATAATTTATATTGTAGCTATATTAGGATTTATTTTACAGGTAAGTATTTAGCTTTAAATAGGAATAATTTATTTAATAAGAGATAATTAATTTCGTTAGATGTAAATTATATTTAATTTAGGGGGGTGTTAGTGTTAGGGTTAGACTTAGCTTTAGGGGTTAATACATTTATTAGAATAGCGGTGAGCTCCAGTCGGCAGATTAGGGGTTAATAATTAAAGTTAGGTGTCGGCGATGTTAGGGAGGGCAGATTAGGGGTTAATACTATTTATTATAGGGTTAGTGAGGCGGATTAGGGGTTAATAACTTTATTATAGTAGCGGTGCGGTCCGCTCGGCAGATTAGGGGTTAATAAGTGTAGGCAGGTGGAGGCGACGTTGAGGGGGGCAGATTAGGGGTTAATAAATATAATATAGGGGTCGGCAGTGTTAGGGGCAGCAGATTAGGGGTACATAAGGATAACGTAGGTGGCGGCGCTTTGCGGTCAGCAGATTAGGGGTTAATAAGTGTAGGTAGCTGGCGGCGACGTTGTGGGGGGCAGATTAGGGGTTAATAAATATAATATAGGGGTCGGCGGTGTTAGGGGCAGCAGATTAGGGGTACATAAGTATAACGTAGGTGGCGGTCGGCAGATTAGGGGTTACAAAAATTTAATAGAGTGTCGGCGATGTGGGGGGACCTCGGTTTAGGGGTACATAGGTAGTTTATGGGTGTTAGTGTACTTTAGAGTACAGTAGTTAAGAGCTTTATAAACCGGCGTTAGCCCAGAAAGCTCTTAACTACTGACTTTTTTCTGCGGCTGTAGTTTTGTCGTTAGATGTCTAACGCTCACTTCAGCCACGACTCTAAATACCGGAGTTAGAAAAATCCCATTGAAAAGATAGGATAAGCAAATTACGTAAGGGGATCTGCGGTATGGAAAAGTCGCGGCTGAAAAGTGAGCGTTAGACCCTATTTTGAGTGACTCCAAATACCGGAGGTAGCCTAAAACCAGCGTTAGGAGCCTCTAACGCTGGTTTTCACGGCTAACGCCAAACTCCAAATCTAGGCCATAGGAAAGTCAGCTCCAGAGCAGCAATGTGCTACTGGGAGCTAGCTAAACACTAGATAATCGGGTGAGCCAATGCCACCCACCAATCATCAGTTATCTCTAAGTAATTCAGTGTTGACGCTGTGCATATGCACATCTGCTTTTCAACAAAAGATACCAAGAAAACAAAGTACATTTGATAATAGAAGTGTTTAATATGTTATGCTCTATCTGAATCATAAAAGCTTTTATTTTTATGTCCCTTTAAAGAGACAAAGTCAAAATGAATCTTTCATGGACCAGCTTGTCACTTTACTTCTGTTATCTCTTGGTATATTTAGTAGGTAGGCTCAGGAGCAGATACATACAATCTAAATTCCCTTTTCATAACTATTATACAATATAGTAACCCTGCATAATTATATAAAGATATATAAAGGTAAAACTCACTATTTAATAAACATTATTTGCCTTTAATGAATCAGAAGTATTATGTGTGATACATTAATAGTTATAGAGAATGCAGGGAGAGTTCAGCACAATGTCACAGCCTGGTGCACAATCTATACAGTAACATTAGCTGTGGGGCGCCTTCACTCACCTGAGCTAAATTATATAAATACAACCCCCATCAATTACACACGGGAGTATCAGCTGTGGTTTTTATGTAGTTAGCATACGTGCGTACGTGTAAATTACAACACCTAGCATCAGGCGGCGCTCCAAACACGTGACACTGCGGAAGCAACCGGTTGCGTGTCACGCCTCGCTATGGGTTACATAGAAATAAAGCGATAGACGATCACGCGTGCCAAACCTTATTATAGATTAGATTACATGATATGCTAATACTGAGCGGGTTCGCGATGCGGTCACCTGCGGATAACACTTGAGCGTGCTAGACTTGGAACACATTAGTGCTTCCGCATCTCACGCCTCTGTTCAAAGTAGTCTAGCTGCAGACTGGAGCTCCACTCTAGACAGGGAACATGTGACCTCCACTGACTCTAGACAGGAAACATGTGACCTCCACTGACTCTAGACAGGGAAGATGTGACCTCCACTGACTCTAGACAGGGAACATGTGACCTCCACTGACTCTAGACAGGGAAAATGTGGCCTCCACTCAAAGCTTTTTTTTTTTTAAATCAACTTTTATGTAACAACCTATAGACAATCATTCTGAAAATGAATATTCCTAATGTTCATTCACAGTGGTTTATGCTGATTGTCATTTATAAGGTAACCACTGTGACTGTCACTTATTAGGTAACCACTGTGACTGTCATTTATATGGTAACCACTGTGACTGTCACTTATTAGGTAACCACTGTGACTGTTATTTATAAGGTAACTACTGTGACTGTCATTTATAAGGTAATCACTGTGACTGTCATTTATAAGGTAACTACTGTGACTGTCACTTATATGGTAATCACTGTGACTGTCATTTATATGGTAATCACTGTGACTGTCACTTATTAGGTAACCACTGTGACTGTCATTTATAAGGTAATCACTGTGACTGTCATTTATAAGGTAACTACTGTGACTGTCACATATTAGATAACTACTGTGACTGTCACTTATTAGGTAACCACTGTGACTGTCATTTATAAGGTAATCACTGTGACTGTCACTTATTAGGTAACCACTGTGACTGTCATTTATAAGGTAATCACTGTGACTGTCACTTATTAGGTAATCATTGTGACTGTCACTTATTAGGTAACCACTGTGACTGTCATTTATAAGGTAACTACTGTGACTGTCATTTATAAGGTAATCACTATGACTGTCATTTATAAGGTAATCACTATGACTGTCATTTATATGGTAATCACTGTGAATGAACATTAAGAACAAGAAGGTTGCAAAATGTACAAATCTGAAGTTGGATTCTTATTCAGTCAGCTTTAGACTGCAACTGATTAGAATTTGTAAAATAAAGATATCTAGCAATATTTTTATTTTAAATAAAATAATACACTTTCCAAAAATGGTAACAAACTTACATTTTATATAAAAAATAAAAACATATTGCAATAATCAGATGGCAAACATGGCAAAAACATGTTTCTAATAAGTAACTGATATTATAAAAGGATTAAAATCACGCATTGTATATTCCACACATAAATGAGTGGCACAGACATCTTATCAGCCTTGTCCAACGCTCTTTATGGTTGGTGCCAACCTTGCCACTTTATATATTTTACCTTTTCTAAATAAATCATTGGTATTTAAAAAATAATAAAATCCTTTGCGCCACTCATTTATGTGTATATATACAGAAGGCGTGACCCATCATGGGATAGACACGTTATCAGCCTGGCCCAGCGCCCTTTATTGCAAACTAATTGGTGCCAACTGTTACAAACTGCTGTTTGTAACTGGCCCTTTAAATGGAAAATTGCCCTGCTTCCCTGGATTTTGGAGAAGCCTATTTGCCAGCCTCCTTCCACATGACTATGGCCCCTGGAAGATTGTGCCCCTGAGGACATATTGACTTTTGTTGGGTGTGTGTGGCCCTTTAAGAACCGTCTGGGGACATATTGTGACTTTGGTGAACAATGCCCCTTTAAGACTATGTCCCCAGACCTGTGAAATGACTTGTCCCTGGCTTTCTCCCACTTGGTTCAGTTTCATTGTGTGCCATTAAGTGCTATGTGACAGACCCTTCGGTCAGAACTACAGAGATAACTTTGTTCAGCTTCAAGAAGCATTCTAAATACAAGTTTGCTGGGATCAGCTCTAATTAAGTTTAGTGATAAACTTTCCCATTGTCTAATCAGACTGCTAGTAGTGATAAGGTGGACTGCATTGTTTTATTGTGTGTAATGTTATCTGCTGAAGTAAATGTTGTGGCCTGTCAAAGGGAGTGTCTATCTAATATCAAATGTGTGATGGGGGATTTTATGCCTCCCCCTGAGAGTGTCCTGTTTGCATGTAACCTCAATAAAAAGCAGGCTGTGTGTCCAGCACATGAGACCTATGTTGACCCTCTAACTTGAAGCTTTGACTCATGTTTGTAGGATACAGCTTATAATCACTACAGGGATTGCTATGCTCTTCATACTCCCTTAGCTACAGGGATTGCTACAGAAGGAAGAGGTTCACCTACTGGAGCCTGGTCATAGGTCCAGGGCGCAGAGCAGACGGCGAGATACCAGCCCAGCAGCGGTGGTTCATAGAGTCTGCATTACTTATGGTGGCTACGCAGCAGTTAGAGTGTCTACGGTGCTGCTGCTCCTTTGGTGAGCGCTAGGAGCATCCTTTTCTACGGTCCAACTTCCAGCCAGCCTGGAGGCAACCGTAACATTTGGCGGCAGCGGTGGGATCGCGTCCTAGCGCAAGGAGCAGCACCACAACAGCACTGGTATCGTAGGAGAGTAATTGAGGGCAACGCTAGCCACTGCGCAGCGTCCCTACCTACAGCAGCATGGAGCTGACAAGACACTGGTCAGAACCCTGTGAAGAGCACCTCAACCTGATCCGTCGCTATGAGGGCGCTGATTTCGTTCCAGAGGTAAAGAGGCGGCTAGTCCGATATGGTGCAGACCCTGCACAGGAGGTAGTCAGTCGCCTCATCCGGGAATTGGCTACTGAGAATGAAGCGGCACGAGCCTTTGAGCGCCAACTGTGGAGTTTGAGGGTATGGACACCTGGTCTATCTCCCTAGCCGCAGCATGTTCCACAGGGAGAGGAGAGCAGCGACCTCCCTCCCCAGCGGCAGTATACTGTGCAGAGGGAAGAGACAACTGGTCTCCTTCCCCAACCCCAACCAGAGATACCAGAGGCAGCAGGCCTCATAGACTGGTCCTGGGAGGACCCCCAGAAGGCAGGTGGAGATGGGACCGCAGTCTCTCTACCAGCCCTACAGGGATGCTGGGCAGGCGGCCCAGATCCCCAGCGACAGACCCAGCTACAGGGAGGGGAGAGCATCGACCTCCCTCCCCAGCCGGAGTGTGCCTTCCAGGGAGAGGAGACAACCGGTCTCTCTCCCCAGCCGCAGCATGTTCCACAGGAAGCGGAGAGCATCGACCTCCCTTCCCAACGGCCGCCGGAGTATCAGGAGGAGGAGGTAAGCCAATCTCCCCCTCCCCAGCTAACTCCTAACTTGGGCCCAGGGTTAACAGTGGAGATGTTGGCCCCCACTGACCCCCACGTTCCCTTTGCCACCGGGCAGGACTATGCCCCAATTCCCCCAGCAGAAGAGCTGGCATCAGGACAGAGCGCTGCTGGCCTCTGCCCTACAGACCTTGTCCTTGTTACAGAACTGGTCTGCAAACCCCTCACCCCAGCAGAAGCGCTGGCACCAGGGCAGAGTGCTGCTGGCCTCTGCCCCCCAAGTACCATCAGCTATTTGCCCAGCTGCGCCAGGAAGGCCGAGGATGCTGCACTTTCATCCTGCAACCTGGAACTTACAGGCCAGTACTACGTATTGTGGGGGGGCTACTTTGCTGCTAGCGATTATTTGTGGGTGGGTTGCGAGACTAACTTGGGCACTGACTGGCAGAAGGTCAGGTGCCTGGTTAGTCTCCCTCCAAAAGGGGAGATATGTTACAAACTGCTGTTTGTAACTGGCCCTTTAAATGGAAAATTGCCCTGCTTCCCTGGATTTTGGAGAAGCCTATTTGCCAGCCTCCTTCCACATGACTATGGCCCCTGGAAGATTGTGCCCCTGAGGGACATATTGACTTTTGTTGGGTGTGTGTGGCCCTTTAAGAACCGTCTGGGGACATATTGTGACTTTGGTGAACAATGCCCCTTTAAGACTATGTCCCCAGACCTGTGAAATGACTTGTCCCTGGCTTTCTCCCACTTGGTTCAGTTTCATTGTGTGCCATTAAGTGCTATGTGACAGACCCTTCGGTCAGAACTACAGAGATAACTTTGTTCAGCTTCAAGAAGCATTCTAAATACAAGTTTGCTGGGATCAGCTCTAATTAAGTTTAGTGATAAACTTTCCCATTGTCTAATCAGACTGCTAGTAGTGATAAGGTGGACTGCATTGTTTTATTGTGTGTAAAATGTTATCTGCTGAAGTAATGTTGTGGCCTGTCAAAGGGAGTGTCTCTCTATCTAATATCAAATGTGTGATGGGGGATTTTATGCCTCCCCCTGAGAGTGTCCTGTTTGCATGTAACCTCAATAAAAAGCAGGCTGTGTGCTCCAGCACATCAGACCTATGTTGACCCTCTAACTTGAAGCTTTGACTCATGTTTGTAGGATACAGCTTATAATCACTACAGGATTGCTATGCTCTTCATACTCCCTTAGCTACAGGGATTGCTACAGAAGGAAGAGGTTCACCTACTGGAGCCTGGTCATAGGTCCAGGGCGCAGAGCAGACGGCGAGATACCAGCCCAGCAGCGGTGGTTCATAGAGTCTGCATTACTTATGGTGGCTACGCAGCAGTTAGAGTGTCTACGGTGCTGCTGCTCCTTTGGTGAGCGCTAGGAGCATCCTTTTCTACGGTCCAACTTCCAGCCAGCCTGGAGGCAACCGTAACACCAACCTTGCCACTTCATATATTTTACCTTTTCTGAATAAGTAATTGGTATTTAAAAAGGGTTAAAATTATTTGTGTCACTCATTTTTGTGTAGATACATACAGGGCTTTAACACCATTTATAGAATAGACAAATTTTCAGCCTGACCCAATGCTTTTTAATGCAAACAATCTGGTGCCATCCTTGCCACTTCATACATTTTACCTTTTCTGAATAAGTAACAGGTATTCTAAAAAGGGTTAAAATCCTTTGGGCCACTAGTTTTTGTGTGGATACATACACATCATGAAGCCCTTCATAGGATAAGCATGTTTTTAGCCTGGCCCAATGATTTTTGAAGCAAACAAACTTGTGCCAAACTTGCCATCTCATATATTTGACCTTTTCTGAATAAGTAACTTGTCATTTAAAAAGGTTAAAATATTTTGGCCCACTGATTTATGTGTGGAATATACAAGGCATAAACCCTTCATAGGACAGACATGTTGTCAGCCCAGCCCAACACTCTTTATGGCAAACAAATTGGTGACAACCTTGCCACCTCATATATTTTACCTTTTCTGAATAAGTGGTATTTTAAAAGGGTTAAAATCCTGTGGGCCACTCATTTTTGTGTGGATATATACAGGGCATGAGCCCCTTTATAGCACAGACATGTTCTCAGCCTGGCCCAACGCTTTTTATAACAAACAAACTGGTGCCGACCTTGTCAAATCACATATTTTACCTTTTCTAAATAAGTTACTGCTATTTAAAGGGTTTTTTTGCCATATAAATCTTTGGGACAGTCTGAAAACACTTGGATTGTACAAAGGGGCTCACACCCTATATAACCACACAGAAATCAGTGGCCCAATGGATTTTAACCATTTTAAAATACTATTTACTTACATAGGCCTAGATTTAGAGTTTGGCGGTAGCCGTGAAAACCAGCGTTAGAGGCTCCTAACGCTAGTTTTAGGCTACCGCCGGTATTTGGAGTCAGTCAGGAAAGGGTCTAACGCTCACTTTCCAGCCGCGACTTTTCCATACCGCAGATCCCCTTACGTCAATTGCGTATCCTATCTTTTAAATGGGATCTTTCTAACTCCGGTATTTAGAGTCGTGTCTGAAGTGAGCGTTAGAATTCTAACGACAAAACTCCAGCCGCAGAAAAAAGTCAGTAGTTAAGAGCTTTCTGGGCTAACGCCGGTTCATAAAGCTCTTAACTACTCTGCTCTAAAGTACACTAACACCCATAAACTACCTATGTACCCCTAAACCGAGGCCCCCCCACATCGCCGCCACTCTATAAAAAATTTTTAACCCCTAATCTTCCGCTCCGTACACTGCCGCCAACTACGTTATCCCTATGTACCCCTAATCTGCTGCCCCTAACACCGCCGACCCCTATATTATATTTATTAACCCATAATCTGCCGCCCCCGCTATCGCTGACCCCTGCATATTGTTATTAACCCCTAATCTGCCGTCCGCACGCCGCCGCCAGCTACATTATAGCTATGTACCCCTAATCTGCTGCCCCTAACACCGCCGACCCCTATATTATATTTATTAACCCCTAATCTGCCCCCCTCAACGTCGCCTCCACCTGCCTACACTTATTAACCCCTAATCTGCCGAGCGGACCGCACAGCTATTATAATAAAGTTATTAACCCCTAATCTACCTCACTTCCCGCCTCAATAACCCTATAATAAATAGTATTAACCCCTAATCTGCCCTCCCTAACATCGCCGACACCTAACTTTAAACATTAACCCCTAATCTGCCGACTGGAGCTCACCGCTATTCTAATAAATGTATTAACCCCTAAAGCTAAGTCTAACCCTAACACTAACACCCCCCTAAGTTAAATATAATTTAAATCTAACGAAATAAATTAACTCTTATTAAATAAATTATTCCTATTTAAAGCTAAATACTTACCTGTAAAATAAACCCTATTATAGCTACAATATAAATTATAATTATATTATAGCTATTTTAGGATTTATATTTATTTTACAGGTAACTTTGTATTTATTTTAACCAGGTACAATAGCTATTAAATAGTTAAGAACTATTTAATAGCTAAAATAGTTAAAATAATTACAAAATTACCTGTAAAATAAATCCTAACCTAAGTTACAATTAAACCTAACACTACACTATCAATAAATTAATTAAATAAAATACCTACAATTATCTACAATTAAACTTAACACTACACTATCAATACATATATTAAATACAATTCCTACAAATAAATACAATTAAATAAACTAACTAAAGTACAAAAAATAAAAAAGAACTAAGTTACAAAAAATAAAAAAATATTTACAAACATTAGAAAAAAATTACAACAATTTTAAACTAATTACACCTACTCTAAGCCCCCTAATAAAATAACAAAGACCCCCAAAATAAAAAAATGCCCTACCCTATTCTAAATTACAAAAGTTCAAAGCTCTTTTACCTTACCAGCCCTGAACAGGGCCCTTTGCGGGGCATGCCCCAAAGAATTCAGCTCTTTTGCCTGTAAAAAAAACACATACAATACCCCCCCCCAACATTACAACCCACCACCCACATACCCCTAATCTAACCCAAACCCCCCTTAAATAAACCTAACACTAAGCCCCTGAAGATCTTCCTACCTTATCTTCACCATACCAGGTTCACCGATCGATCCAGAAGAGCTCCTCCGATGTCTTGATCCAAGCCCAAGCGGGGGGCTGAAGATGTCCATGATCCCGCTGAAGTCTTCATCCAAGCGGGAGCTGAAGAGGTCCATGATCCGGCTGAAGTCTTCTATCAACGGCATCTTCAATCTTCTTTCTTCAGGATCCGTGTTCATCCCGCCGACGCGGAACATCCATCTTCACCGACGACTTCCCGACGAATGACGGTTCCTTTAAGGGACGTCATCCAAGATGGCGTCCCTCGAATTCCGATTGGCTGATAGGATTCTATCAGCCAATCGGAATTAAGGTAGGAAAATTCTGATTGGCTGATGGAATCAGCCAATCAGAATCAAGTTCAATCCGATTGGCTGATCCGATCAGCCAATCAGATTGAGCTTGCATTCTATTGGCTGATCGGAACAGCCAATAGAATGCGAGCTCAATCTGATTGGCTGATCGGATCAGCCAATCAGATTGAACTTGATTCTGATTGGCTGATTCCATCAGCCAATCAGAATTTTCCTACCTTAATTCTGACTGGCTGATAGAATCCTATCAGCCAATCGGAATTCGAGGGACGCAATCTTGGATGACGTCCCTTAAAGGAACCGTCATTCGTCGGGAAGTCGTCAGTGAAGATGGATGTTCCGCGTCGGCGGGATGAACACGGATCCTGAAGAAAGAAGATTGAAGATGCCGTTGATAGAAGACTTCAGCTGGATCATGGACCTCTTCAGCTCCCGCTTGGATGAAGACTTCAGCGGGATCATGCACATATTCAGCCCCCCGCTTGGGCTTGGATCAAGACATCGGAGGAGCTCCTCTGGATCGATCGGTGAACCTGGTATGGTGAAGATAAGGTAGGAAGATCTTCAGGGGCTTAGTGTTAGGTTTATTTAAGGGGGGTTTGGGTTAGATTAGGGGTATGTGGGTGGTGGGTTGTAATGTTGGGGGGGGTATTGTATGTGTTTTTTTTACAGGCAAAAGAGCTGAATTCTTTGGGGCATGCCCCGCAAAGGGCCCTGTTCAGGGCTGGTAAGGTAAAAGAGCTTTGAACTTTTGTAATTTAGAATAGGGTAGGGCATTTTTTTATTTTGGGGGTCTTTGTTATTTTATTAGGGGGCTTAGAGTAGTTGTAATTAGTTTAAAATTGTTGTAATTTTTTTCTAATGTTTGTAAATATTTTTTTATTTTTTGTTACTTAGTTCTTTTTTATTTTTTGTACTTTAGTTAGTTTATTTAATTGTATTTATTTGTAGGTATTGAATTTAATTAATTTATTGATAGTGTAGTGTTAGGTTTAATTGTAGATAATTGTAGGTATTTTATTTAATTAATTTATTGATAGTGTAGTGTTAGGTTTAATTGTAACTTAGGTTAGGATTTATTTTACAGGTAATTTTGTAATTATTTTAACTATTTTAGCTATTAAATAGTTCTTAACTATTTAATAGCTATTGTACCTGGTTAAAATAAATACAAAGTTACCTGTAAAATAAATATAAATCCTAAAATAGCTATAATATAATTATAATTTATATTGTAGCTATATTAGGATTTATTTTACAGGTAAGTATTTAGCTTTAAATAGGAATAATTTATTTAATAAGAGTTAATTTATTTCGTTAGATTTAAATTATATTTAACTTAGGGGGGTGTTAGTGTTAGGGTTAGACTTAGCTTTAGCGGTTAATACATTTATTAGAATAGCGGTGAGCTCCAGTCGGCAGATTAGGGGTTAATGTTTGAAGTTAGGTGTCGGCGATGTTAGGGAGGGCAGATTAGGGGTTAATACTATTTATTATAGGGTTATTGAGGCGGGCGTGAGGCGGATTAGGGGTTAATAACTTTATTATAGTAGCGGTGAGATCCGCTCGGCAGATTAGGGGTTAATAAGTGTAGGGAGGTGGAGGGGACGTTGTGGGGGGCAGATTAGGGGTTAATAAACATAATATAGGGGTCGGCGGTGTTAGGGGCAGCAGATTAGGGGTACATAGGGATAATGTAAGTAGCGGCTGTTTACGGAGCGGCAGATTAGGGGTTAAAAAAATATGCAGGGGTCAGCGATAGCGGGGGCGGCAGATTAGGGGTTAATAAGTGTAAGGTTAGGGGTGTTTAGACTCGGGGTACATGTTAGAGTGTTAGGTGCAGACCTAGGAAGTGTTTCCCCATTGCAAACAATGGGGCTGCGTTAGGAGCTGAACGCGGCTTTTTTGCAGGTGTTAGTTTTTTTTCAGCTCAAACAGCCCCATTGTTTCCTATGGGGGAATCGTGCACGAGCACGTTTTTGAAGCTCGCCGCGTCCGTAAGCACCGCTGGTATCGAGAGTTGAAGTTGCGGTAAATATGCTCTACGCTCCTTTTTTGGAGCCTAACGCAGCCATTCTGTGAACTCTCAATACCAGAGGTATTTAAAAGGTGCGGCCAGTAAAAAGCCAGCGTTAGCTACGCGGGTCGTTACCGACAAAACTCTAAGGCCTAGATTTGGAGTTCGGCGGTAAAAGGGCTGCTAACGCTCCGCTGGCTTTTTTCTGGCCGCACCATAAATTTAACTCTGGTATCGAGAGTTTAATCAAATGCTGCGTTAGGCTCCAAAAAAGGAGCGTAGAGCATTTTTACCGCAAATGCAACTCTCGATACCAGAGTTGCTTACGGACGCGGCCGGCCTCAAAAACGTGCTCGTGCACGATTCCCCCATAGGAAACAATGGGGCTGTTTGAGCTGAAAAAAAACCTAACACCTGCAAAAAAGCAGCGTTCAGCTCCTAACGCAGCCCCATTGTTTCCTATGGGGAAACACTTCCTACGTCTGCACCTAACACTCTAACATGTACCCCGAGTCTAAACACCCCTAACCTTACACTTATTAACCCCTAATCTGCCGCCCCCGCTATCGCTGACCCCTGCATATTTTTTTAAACCCCTAATCTGCCGCTCTGTAAACCGCCGCCACCTACGTTATCCCTATGTACCCCTAATCTGCTACCCCTAACACCGCCGACCCCTATATTATATTTATTAACCCCTAACCAGCCCCCCACAACGTCGCCGACACCTGCCTACACTTATTAACCCCTAATCTGCCGAGCGGACCTGAGCGCTACTATAATAAATGTATTAACCCCTAATCCGCCTCACTAACCCTATCATAAATAGTATTAACCCCTAATCTGCCCTCCCTAACATCGCCGACACCTAACTTCAATTATTAACCCCTAATCTGCCGACCGGAGCTCACCGCTATTCTAATAAATGTATTAACCCCTAAAGCTAAGTCTAACCCTAACACTAACACCCCCCTAAGTTAAATATAATTTAAATCTAACGAAATAAATTAACTCTTATTAAATAAATTATTCCTATTTAAAGCTAAATACTTACCTGTAAAATAAATCCTAATATAGCTACAATATAAATTATAATTATATTATAGCTATTTTAGGATTAATATTTATTTTACAGGCAACTTTGTAATTATTTTAACCAGGTACAATAGCTATTAAATAGTTAAGAACTATTTAATAGTTACCTAGTTAAAATAATAACAAATTTACCTGTAAAATAAATCCTAACCTAAGTTATAATTAAACCTAACACTACCCTATCAATAAAATAATTAAATAAACTACCTACAATTACCTACAATTAACCTAACACTACACTATCAATAAATTAATTAAACACAATTCCTACAAATAAATACAATTAAATAAACTATCTAAAGTACAAAAAATAAAAAAGAACTAAGTTACAGAAAATAAAAAAATATTTACAAACATAAGAAAAATATTACAACAATTTTAAACTAATTACACCTACTCTAAGCCCCCTAATAAAATAACAAAGCCCCGCAAAATAAAAAATTCCCTACCCTATTCTAAATTAAAAAAGTTACAAGCTCTTTTACCTTACCAGCCCTGAACAGGGCCCTTTGCGGGGCATGCCCCAAGAAGTTCAGCTCTTTTGCCTGTAAAAAAAAACATACAATACCCCCCCCCCCAACATTACAACCCACCACCCACATACCCCTAATCTAACCCAAACCCCCTTAAAGAAACCTAACACTAAGCCCCTGAAGATCTTCCTACTTTGTCTTCACCATACCAGGTTCACCGATCCGTCCTGGCTCCAACATCTTCATCCAACCCAAGCGGGGGTTGGCGATCCATAATCCGGTCCAGAAGAGGCTCCAAAGTCTTCCTCCTATCCGGCAAGAAGAGGACATCCGGACCGGCAAACATCTTCTCCAAGCGGCATCTTCGATCTTCTTCCATCCGGAGCGAAGCGGCAGGATCCTGAAGACATCCAGCGCGGAACATCCATCCGGACCGACGACTGAACGACGAATGACTGTTCCTTTAAGGGACGTCATCCAAGATGGCGTCCCTCGAATTCCGATTGGCTGATAGGATTCTATCAGCCAATCGGAATTAAGGTAGGAATTTTCTGATTGGCTGATGGAATCAGCCAATCAGAATCTAGTTCAATCCGATTGGCCGATCCAATCAGCCAATCAGATTGAGCTCGCATTCTATTGGCTGATCGGAACAGCCAATAGAATGCGAGCTCAATCTGATTGGCTGATAGAATCCTATCAGCCAATCGGAATTCGAGGGACGCCATCTTGGATGACGTCCCTTAAAGGAACAGTCATTCGTCGTTCAGTCGTCGGTCCGGATGGATGTTCCGCGCTGGATGTCTTCAGGATCCTGCCGCTTCGCTCCGGACGGAAGAAGATCGAAGATGCCGCTTGGAGAAGATGTTTGCCGGTCCGGATGTCCTCTTCTTGCCGGATAGGAGGAAGACTTTGGAGCCTCTTCTGGACCGGATTATGGATCGCCAACCCCCGCTTGGGTTGGATGAAGATGTTGGAGCCAGGACGGATCGGTGAACCTGGTATGGTGAAGACAAGGTAGGAAGATCTTCAGGGGCTTAGTGTTAGGTTTCTTTAAGGGGGTTTGGGTTAGATTAGGGGTATGTGGGTGGTGGGTTGTAATGTTGGGGGGGGGGTATTGTATGTTTTTTTTTACAGGCAAAAGAGCTGAACTTCTTGGGGCATGCCCCGCAAAGGGCCCTGTTCAGGGCTGGTAAGGTAAAAGAGCTTGTAACTTTTTTAATTTAGAATAGGGTAGGGAATTTTTTATTTTGGGGGGCTTTGTTATTTTATTAGGGGGCTTAGAGTAGGTGTAATTAGTTTAAAATTGTTGTAATATTTTTCTTATGTTTGTAAATATTTTTTTATTTTCTGTAACTTAGTTATTTTTTATTTTTTGTACTTTAGCTAGTTTATTTAATTGTATTTATTTGTAGGAATTGTGTTTAATTAATTTATTGATAGTGTAGTGTTAGGTTAATTGTAGGTAATTGTAGGTAGTTTATTTAATTATTTTATTGATAGGGTAGTGTTAGTTTTAATTATAACTTAGGTTAGGATTTATTTTACAGGTAAATTTGTTATTATTTTAACTAGGTAACTATTAAATAGTTCTTAACTATTTAATAGCTATTGTACCTGGTTAAAATAATTACAAAGTTGCCTGTAAAATAAATATTAATCCTAAAATAGCTATAATATAATTATAATTTATATTGTAGCTATATTAGGATTTATTTTACAGGTAAGTATTTAGCTTTAAATAGGAATAATTTATTTAATAAGAGTTAATATATTTCGTTAGATTTAAATTATATTTAACTTAGGGGGGTGTTAGTGTTAGGGTTAGACTTAGCTTTAGGGGTTAATACATTTATTAGAATAGCGGTGAGCTCCGGTCGGCAGATTAGGGGTTAATAATTGAAGTTAGGTGTCGGCGATGTTAGGGAGGGCAGATTAGGGGTTAATACTATTTATGATAGGGTTAGTGAGGCGGGTTAGGGGTTAATAACTTTATTATAGTAGCGCTCAGGTCCGCTCGGCAGATTAGGGGTTAATAAGTGTAGGCAGGTGTCGGCGACGTTGAGGGGGGCAGATTAGGGGTTAATAAATATAATATAGGGGTCGGCGATGTTAGGGGTAGCAGATTAGGGGTACATAGGGATAACGTAGGTGGCGGCGATTTGCGGTCGGAAGATTAGGGGTTAATTATTTTAAGTAGCTTGCGGCGACGTTGTGGGGGGCAAGTTAGGGGTTAAGAAATATAATACAGGGGTCGGCGGGGTTAGGGGCAGCAGATTAGGGGTACATAAGTATAACGTAGGTGGCGGTCGGCAGATTAGGGGTTAATAATTTAAATAGAGTGGCGGCGATGTGGGGGGACCTCGGTTTAGGGGTACATAGGTAGTTTATGGGTGTTAGTGTACTTTAGGGTACAGTAGTTAAGAGCTTTATAAACCGGCGTTAGCCAGAAAGCTCTTAACTCCTGCTATTTTCAGGCGGCTGGAATCTTGTCGTTAGAGCTCTAACGCTCACTTCAGAAACGACTCTAAATACCAGCGTTAGAAAGATCCCATTGAAAAGATAGGCTACGCAAATGGCGTAGGGGGATCTGCGGTATGGAAAAGTCGCGGCTGTAAAGTGAGCGTTAGACCCTTTAATCACTGACTCCAAATACCAGCGGGCGGCCAAAACCAGCGTTAGGAGCCTCTAACGCTGGTTTTGACGGCTACCGCCGAACTCCAAATCTAGGCCTAAATCTAGCCGTTAGAAAAGGTAAAATATATAAAGTGGCAAGGTTGGCACCAGTTTATTTGCCATAAATAGCGTTGGGCCAGGCTGAGAACATGTCTCTCCTATGATGGGTCTCACATTCTGTATATATCCCCACAGAAATGTGTGGCCCAAAGTATTTTACCCTTTCAAAATACCAGTTACTTATTTAGAAAAGGTAAATGTATGAGATGACCACGTTGGCACAAGTTTGTTTGCTACAAAAAGCTTTGGGCCAGGCTGAAAACATGTTTATCCTATGAAGGGGCTCACTCCTTGTATATGAAGGGGCTCACTCCTTGTATATATCCACACAGTAATGAGGGCCCAAAGGATTTTAACCCTTTTAAAATATCTGATTCCTTTTTAGAAAAAAGGTAAAATATATGGGGTGACAAGGATGTCACTAGTTTGTTTGCTGTAAAAATCGTTGGGCCAGGGTTAGAACATGTTTATTCTATGGAGAGGTTCACGCCCTGTATCTATCCACAAAAAAGTGAGTGGTCCAAAGGATTTTAACCCTTTTAAAATACTAGTTACTTATTCAGAAATGTAAAAATATATGAGATGGCAAAGTTGGCACCAGTTTGTTTGCTACAAAAAGCGTTGGGCCAGGCTGAGAACATATTTATCCTATGAAGGGGCTCACTCCCGGTATATATCCACACAGTAAAGAGTGGCCCAAAGGATTTTAAGCCATTTGAAATACCAGTTATTTATTTAGAAAAGGTCAAATGAAGTGGCAAGGTTGGCAATAGATTTTTTGCCATAGAAACCATTGGACCAGGCTGAAAACATGTTTATCCTATGTAGGGCTTCACGCTGTATATGTATCCACACAGAAATTAATGGCCCAAAGGATTTTAATCCTTTTAAAATAGCAGTTACTTATTCAGAAAAGGTAAATATATGAAGTGTATATCAATGAGATAGGTATAGAACTGCCTTATTCATCAAATTATGGTTCCATCTATAACCCATACACTCATATTCCTTAGGGGAGTGCAGGGGGTGCCATATTGGTTGGTATACAGTGTAATCCCAAAGAAAAATAAAACCACTATTTGGCACACACTTAAACACATAGGTAGATCCACAGAAAGTGAGCCAAAAAAATAAAACAACTTTTACTGTCAAATATTAAAATACAAATATTGGAGCATCTGGATTAAACACACTACAATTGTCTGTGTCAAAATAAGACAATAATCGTGAGGCTCTAAGTTTGCAAAATTAAGCAGATTCCAACACTGTCAGAGGCCCATTGTAAGATGTCCAGATAGAAAAAGATCCCTAATAAACAACTGACTATGATTTGGTGCTACCCACATAGGTGGGTGAAGGGTGGGGCTTATCAGACTCTCTCTTGGTAGGCAGCTGCTTACAATTATTGTGCAAAAGGTACGGCTTGCAGTGACTAAGGTATGGAATTACCTGTATATCAATCAGTCAATGGTACACACAAAGAGGAACTCCAGCACTCCAGTAATAGAAAAAGGCAATTTATTAAGCTTAATAAATTGCCTTTTTCTATTACTGGAGTGCTGGAGTTCCTCTTTGTGTGTACCATTGACAGATTATTGGGGGGCTGTGGCAGTGCCCCTGGTCTCCTGTGCACCCAGACCTCTGTGCTGTGCTCACTCTTGGACTGTGTATATCAATCAGAGCACACAAATAAAGTATAACCATGTCCAGATTACTCACAGACAGGCGAACACCTAACGCACGTTTCTCCTGGGCTTTTTTAGAGCCTCAACGATTTGACAGTAAAAGTTCAGTTTTATTTATTTTTTTGCTCCCTTTCTGCAGATCTACCTATGTGTTTAAGTGTGTGCCAAATAGGGGTTTTCTTTTTTTCTTATTTGGGGGGATTACAAAATATATGAAGTGACAAGGTTGTCACCAATTTGTTTGCCATAAAGAGCGTTGGGCCAGGCTATTAAAATGTCTGTTGTATGATGGGGTTCACGCCCTGTATATATCTACGTATGAGTGGCCCACAGTTACTCAAAATTGTGCCATGTTTGCCATCTGTTTATTGCAATATAAGATGATTTTTTTTAAAAAAATGTAATTTTGTTTAGGTTTTTGGAAAGTGCATTATTTTATTTAAACTAACAATAACTGTAGATATCTTTATTTTACAAATTGCAATCAGTTGCAGAATAAGAATCTGACTGATTAAGAAGACAACTTCAGCCTTGTACATTTGTGAATACTTTATAAATGACAGTCACAGTGAGTACCTTATAAATAACAGTCACAGTGGTTACCTTATAAATGACAGTCACAGTGGTTACCTTATAAATGACAGTCACAGTGGTTACCTTATAAATGTCAGTCACAGTGGTTACTTTATAAATGACAGTCACAGTGGTTACCATATAAATGACAGTCACAGTGATTACCTTATAAATGACAGTCACAGTGGTTACCTTATAAATGACAGTCACAGTGGTTACCATATAAGTGACAGTCACAGTGATTATCTTATAAATGACAGTCACAGTGATTACCTTATAAATGACAGTCACAGTGGTTACCTTATAAATGACAGTCACAGTGATTACCTTATAAGTAACAGTCACAGTGGTTACCATATAAGTGACAGTCACAGTAATTACCTTATAAATGACAGTCACAGTAGTTACCTTATAAATGACAGTCACAGTGATTACCTTATAAATGACAGTCACATTGGTTACCTTATAAATAACAGTCACAGTGGTTGACAGTCACAGTGGTTACCATATAAATGACAGTCACAGTGATTACCTTATAAATGACAGTCACAGTGGTTACCTTATAAATGGCAGTCACAGTGGTTACCTTATAAATGACAGTCACAGTGGTTACCTTATAAATGACAGTCACAGTGATTACCTTATAAGTGACAGTCACAGTGGTTACCTTATAAAAGACAGTCACAGTGATTACCTTATAAATGTCAGTCACAGTGGTTACTTTATAAATGACAGTCACAGTGGTTACCATATAAATGACAGTTACAGTGGTTACTTTATAAATGACAGTCACAGTGGTTACCATATAAATGACAGTCACAGTGATTACCTTATAAATGACAGTCACAGTAGTTACCTTACAAATGACAGTCACAGTGGTTACCATATAAATAACAGTCACAGTGATTACCTTATAAATGACAGTCACAGTGGTTACCTTATAAATGACAGTCACAGTGATTACCTTATAAATGACAGTCACAGTGGTTACTTTATAAATGACAGTCACAGTGATTACCTTATAAATGACAGTCACAGTGGTTACCATATAAGTGACAGTCACAGTGATTATCTTATAAATGACAGTCACAGTGATTACCTTATAAATGACAGTCACAGTGGTTACTTTATAAATGACAGTCACAGTGGTTACCATATAAATGACAGTCACAGTGATTAACTTATAAATGACAGTCACAGTAGTTACCTTATAAATGACAGTCACAGTGGTTACCATATAAATGACAGTCACAGTGATTACCTTATAAATGACAGTTACAGTGGTTACTTTATAAATGACAGTCACAGTGATTACCATATAAATGACAGTCACAGTGATTACCTTATAAATGACAGTCACAGTGGTTACCTTATAAATGACAGTCACAGTGATAACCTTATAAATGACAGTCACAGTGGTTACCTTATAAATGACAGTCACAGTGGTTACCATATAAGTGACAGTCACAGTGATTACCTTATAAATGACAGTCACAGTGGTTACCTTATAAATGACAGTCACAGTGGTTACCATATAAGTGACAGTCACAGTGATTATCTTATAAATGACAGTCACAGTGATTACCTTATAAATGACAGTCACAGTGGTTACCTTATAAATGACAGTCACAGTGATTACCTTATAAATCGTGGCCGGACTTTTGGCCGACGGACACTTGGCCGACGGACACTTGGCCGACGGACATTTGGCCGACGGACATTTGGCCGAAACACATCTATCTATCTATCAAATCTATCTATCTCGTGGCCGGACTGTTATGTGACAGCCACTTGTGTTTCGGCCAAATGTCCGTCGGCCAAATGTCCGTCGGCCAAGTGTCCGTCGGCCAAGTGTCCGTCGGCCAAAAGTCCGGCCACGATTTATAAGGTAATCACTGTGACTGTCATTTATATGGTAACCACTGTGACTGTTACTTATAAGGTATATAAGTAACAGTCACAGTGGTTACCATATAAATGACAGTCACAGTGATTACCTTATAAATCGTGGCCGGACTTTTGGCCGACGGACACTTGGCCGACGGACACTTGGCCGACGGACATTTGGCCGACGGACATTTGGCCGAAACACAAGTGGCTGTCACATAACAGTCCGGCCACGAGATAGATAGATTTGATAGATAGATAGATAGATAGATAGATACATAGATTAGATAGATAGATCAATAGATGCAATAGATACATTTGATAGATACGATAGATAGATAGATTTGATAGATAAATAGATAGATTTGATAGATAGTTTCCCAGACAGAGAATTACAAAACGTGCGGCCTAGGACCCATGGTAAGGTTCCCAGAGGCAGTTGCGGCGCCCGAGGCTGTGATTAGAACAGAGCACTCTGGAACGTATCTGCCCTCGGCCGAAATCGGAACATTCTTTAGCTTTCTGTCTGTCAGCCAAATGTCTGTCGGCCAAATGTCCGTCTGCCAAATGTCCTTCTGCCAAATGTCTTTCTGCATTTTGTCAGAGCACCCCATCAATGACAGTCACAGTGGTTACCATATAAATGACAGTCACAGTGATTACCTTATAAATGACAGTCACAGTGGTTACCTTATAAATGGCAGTCACAGTGGTTATCTTATATATGACAGTCACAGTGATTACCTTATAAGTGACAGTCACAGTGATTACCTTATAAGTGACAGTCACAGTAGTTACCTTATAAAAGACAGTCACAGTGATTACCTTATAAATGTCAGTCACAGTGGTTACTTTATAAATGACAATCACAGTGGTTACCATATAAATGACAGTCACAGTGGTTACTATATAAATGACAGTCACAGTGGTTACCATATAAATGACAGTCACAGTGATTACCTTATAAATGACAGTCACAGTGATTACCTTATAAATGACAGTCACAGTAGTTACCTAACAAATGACAGTCACAGTGGTTACCATATAAATAACAGTCACAGTGATTACTTTATAAATGACAGTCACAGTGGTTACCTTATAAATGACAGTCACAGTGATTACCTTATAAATGACAGTCAAAGTGGTTACTTTATAAATGACAGTCACAGTGATTACCTTATAAATGACAGTCACAGTGGTTACCATATAAGTGACAGTCACAGTGATTATCTTATAAATGACAGTCACAGTGATTACCTTATAAATGACAGTCACAGTGGTTACTTTATAAATGACAGTCACAGTGGTTACCATATAAATGACAGTCACAGTGATTAACTTATAAATGACAGTCACAGTGGTTACCTTATAAATGACAGTCACAGTGATTACCTTATAAGTAACAGTCACAGTGGTTACCTTATAAATGACAGTCACAGTAATTACCTTATAAATGACAGTCACAGTAGTTACCTTATAAATTACAGTCACAGTGGTTACCATATAAATGACAGTCACAGTGATTACCTTATAAATGACAGTCACAGTGGTTACCATATAAATGACAGTCACAGTGATTAACTTATAAATGACAGTCACAGTGGTTACCTTATAAATGACAGTCACAGTGATTACCTTATAAGTAACAGTCACAGTGGTTACCTTATAAATGACAGTCACAGTAATTACCTTATAAATGACAGTCACAGTAGTTACCTTATAAATTACAGTCACAGTGGTTACCATATAAATGACAGTCACAGTGATTACCTTATAAATGACAGTCACAGTGATTACCTTATAAATGACAGTCACAGTGGTTACCTTATAAATGACAGTCACAGTGATTACCAGTGGTTACCTTATAAATGACAGTCACAGTGATTACCTTATAAATGACACTGACAGAGGTTACCTTATAAATGACAGTCACAGTGGTTACCTTATAAATGGCAGTCACAGTGGTTATCTTATATATGACAGTCACAGTGATTACCTTATAAGTGACAGTCACAGTGGTTACCTTATAAAAGACAGTCACAGTGATTACCTTATAAGTAACAGTGACAGTGGTTACCTTATAAATGACAGTCACAGTGATTACCTTATAAATGACAGTCACAGTAGTTACCTTATAAATGACAGTCACAGTGGTTACCATATAAATGACAGTCACAGTGATTACCTTATAAATGACAGTCACATTGGTTACCTTATAAATAACAGTCACAGTGGTTGACAGTCACAGTGGTTACCATATAAATGACAGTCACAGTGATACCTTATAAATGACAGTCACTGTCACAGTGGTTACCTTATAAATGGCAGTCACAGTGGTTATCTTATATATGACAGTCATAGTGATTACCTTATAAGTGACAGTCACAGTGGTTACCTTATAAAAGACAGTCACAGTGATTACCTTATAAATGTCAGTCACAGTGGTTACTTTATAAATGACAGTCACAGTGGTTACCATATAAATGACAGTCACAGTGGTTACTTTATAAATGACAGTCACAGTGGTTACCATATAAATGACAGTCACAGTGATTACCTTATAAATGACAGTCACAGTAGTTACCTTACAAATGACAGTCACAGTGGTTACCATATAAATGGCAGTCACAGTGATTACCTTATAAATGACAGTCACAGTGGTTACCTTATAAATGACAGTCACAGTGATTACCTTATAAATGACAGTCACAGTGGTTACTTTATAAATGACAGTCACAGTGGTTACCATATAAATGACAGTCACAGTGATTACCTTATTAATGACAGTCACAGTGGTTACCTTATAAATAACAGTCACAGTGATTACCTTATAAGTAACAGTCACAGTGGTTACCTTATAAATGACAGTCACAGTGATTACCTTATAAATGACAGTCACAGTGGTTACCTTATAAATGACAGTCACAGTAGTTACCTTATAAATGACAGTCACAGTGGTTACCATATAAATGACAGTCACAGTGATTACCTTATAAATGACAGTCACAGTGGTTACCTTATAAATAACAGTCACAGTGTTTACATTATAAATGACAGTCACAGTGGTTACCATATAAATGACAGTCATAGTGATTACCTAATAAATGACAGTCACAGTGGTTACCTTATAAATAACAGTCACAGTGATTACCTTATAAGTGACAGTTACAGTGGTTACCTTATAAATGACAGTCACAGTGATTACCTTATAAATGACCTTCACAGTGGTTACCTTATAAATGACAGTCACAGTGATTACCTTATAAATGACAGTCACAGTGATTATTATATAAATGACAGTCACAGTGATTACCTTATAAGTAACAGTCACAGTGGTTACCTTATAAATGACAGTCACAGTGATTACCTTATAAATGACAGTCACAGTGGTTACCTTAAAAATGACAGTCACAGTGCTTACCATATAAATGACAGTCACAGTGATTACCTTTTAAATGACACTCACAGTGGTTACCTTATAAATGACAGTCACAGTGATTACCTTATAAATGACACTCACAGTGGTTACCTTATAAATGACACTCACAGTGGTTACCATATAAATGACAGTCACAGTGATTACCTTATAAATGACACTCACAGTGGTTACCTTATAAATGACAGTCACAGTGGTTACCATATAAGTGACAGTCACAGTGATTATCTTATAAATGACAGTCACAGTGATTACCTTATAAATGACAGTCACAGTGGTTACCTCATAAATGACAGTCACAGTGATTACCTTATAAGTAACAGTCACAGTGGTTACCTTATAAATGACAGTCACAGTGATTACCTTATAAATGACAGTCACAGTAGTTACCTTATAAATGACAGTCACAGTGGTTACTATATAAATGACAGTCACAGTGATTACCTTATAAATGACAGTCACAGTAGTTACCTTATAAATGACAGTCACAGTGGTTACTTTATAAATGACAGTCACAGTGGTTACCATATAAATGACAGTCACAATGATTACCTTATAAATGACACTCACAGTAATTACCTTATTAATGACAGTCACAGTGGTTACCTTATAAATAACAGTCACAGTGATTACCTTATAAGTAACAGTCACAGTGGTTACCTTATAAATGACAGTCACAGTGATTACCTTATAAATGACAGTCACAGTAGTTACCTTATAAATGACAGTCACAGTGGTTACCATATAAATGACAGTCACAGTGATTACCTTATAAATGACAGTCACAGTGGTTACCTTATAAATAACAGTCACAGTGTTTACATTATAAATGACAGTTACAGTGGTTACCATATAAATGACAGTCATAGTGTCTGTGTGTTTGTAACTACCTTTACAACATTTCCAAGTTTAAATAGAACCTTAAGAATAAAGTGCATATACGTTTTAATCACTTGGTCAAAAATTGCACATGTCAGGGGGGGGGGGGGGGGGCCCGGATCAATGGTTAAGTCAGGGGCCCCAAAATTTCTAGTGGCGGCCCTGACAGTGGTTACCTTATAAATGACAGTCACAGTGATTACCTTATAAATGACACTGACAGAGGTTACCTTATAAATGACAGTCACAGTGGTTACCTTATAAATGGCAGTCACAGTGGTTATCTTATATATGACAGTCACAGTGATTACCTTATAAGTGACAGTCACAGTGGTTACCTTATAAAAGACAGTCACAGTGATTACCTTATAAGTAACAGTGACAGTGGTTACCTTATAAATGACAGTCACAGTGATTACCTTATAAATGACAGTCACAGTAGTTACCTTATAAATGATAGTCACAGTGGTTACCATATAAATGACAGTCACAGTGATTACCTTATAAATGACAGTCACATTGGTTACCTTATAAATAACAGTCACAGTGGTTGACAGTCACAGTGGTTACCATATAAATGACAGTCACAGTGATTACCTTATAAATGACAGTCACTGTCACAGTGGTTACCTTATAAATGGCAGTCACAGTGGTTATCTTATATATGACAGTCACAGTGATTACCTTATAAGTGACAGTCACAGTGGTTACCTTATAAAAGACAGTCACAGTGATTACCTTATAAATGTCAGTCACAGTGGTTACTTTATAAATGACAGTCACAGTGGTTACCATATAAATGACAGTCACAGTGGTTACTTTATAAATGACAGTCACAGTGGTTACCATATAAATGACAGTCACAGTGATTACCTTATAAATGACAGTCACAGTAGTTACCTTACAAATGACAGTCACAGTGGTTACCATATAAATGACAGTCACAGTGATTACCTTATAAATGACAGTCACAGTGGTTACCTTATAAATGACAGTCACAGTGATTACCTTATAAATGACAGTCACAGTGGTTACTTTATAAATGACAGTCACAGTGGTTACTTTATAAATGACAGTCACAGTGATTACCTTATAAATGACAGTCACAGTGGTTACCTTATAAATGACAGTCACAGTGGTTACCATATAAGTGACAGTCACAGTGATTATCTTATAAATGACAGTCACAGTGATTACCTTATAAATGACAGTCACAGTGGTTACTTTATAAATGACAGTCACAGTGGTTACCATATAAATGACAGTCACAATGATTACCTTATAAATGACACTCACAGTAATTACCTTATTAATGACAGTCACAGTGGTTACCTTATAAATAACAGTCACAGTGATTACCTTATAAGTAACAGTCACAGTGGTTACCTTATAAATGACAGTCACAGTGATTACCTTATAAATGACAGTCATAGTGGTTACCTTATAAATGACAGTAACAGTGGTTACTTTATAAATGACAGTCACAGTGGTTACCATATAAATGACACTCACAGTAATTACCTTATTAATGACAGTCACAGTGGTTACCTTATAAATAACAGTCACAGTGATTACCTTATAAGTAACAGTCACAGTGGTTACCTTATAAATGACAGTCACAGTGATTACCTTATAAATGACAGTCACAGTAGTTACCTTATAAATGACAGTCACAGTGGTTACCATATAAATGACAGTCACAGTGATTACCTTATAAATGACAGTCACAGTGGTTACCTTATAAATAACAGTCACAGTGTTTACATTATAAATGACAGTTACAGTGGTTACCATATAAATGACAGTCATAGTGGTTACCTTATAAATAACAGTCACAGTGGTTACCTTATAAATGACAGTCACAGTGATTACCTTATAAATGACAGTCACAGTGGTTACCTTAAAAATGACAGTCACAGTGATTACCTTATAAATGACAGTCACAGTGGTTACCTTATAAATGACAGTCACAGTGATTACCTTATAAGTAACAGTCACAGTGGTTACCTTATAAATGACAGTCACAGTGATTACCTTATAAATGACACTCACAGAGGTTACCTTATAAATGACAGTCACAGTGATTACTTTATAAATGACAGTCACAGTGATTACCTTATAAGTAACAGTCACAGTGGTTACCTTATAAATGACAGTCACAGTGGTTACCATATAAATGACAGTCACAGTGATTACCTTATAAATGACAGTCACAGTGGTTACCTTATAAATAACAGTCACAGTGTTTACATTATAAATGACAGTTACAGTGGTTACCATATAAATGACAGTCATAGTGTCTGTGTGTTTGTAACTACCTTTACAACATTTCCAAGTTTAAATAGAACCTTAAGAATAAAGTGCATATACGTTTTAATCACTTGGTCAAAAATTGCACATGTCAGGGGGGGGGGGGGGGGGGCCCTGATCAATGGTTAAGTCAGGGGCCCCAAAATTTCTAGTGGCGGCCCTGACAGTGGTTACCTTATAAATGACAGTCACAGTGATTACCTTATAAATGACACTGACAGAGGTTACCTTATAAATGACAGTCACAGTAGTTACCTTATAAATGATAGTCACAGTGGTTACCATATAAATGACAGTCACAGTGATTACCTTATAAATGACAGTCACATTGGTTACCTTATAAATAACAGTCACAGTGGTTGACAGTCACAGTGGTTACCATATAAATGACAGTCACAATGATTACCTTATAAATGACAGTCACTGTCACAGTGGTTACCTTATAAATGACAGTCACAGTGGTTACCATATAAATGACAGTCACAATGATTACCTTATAAATGACACTCACAGTAATTACCTTATTAATGACAGTCACAGTGGTTACCTTATAAATAACAGTCACAGTGATTACCTTATAAGTAACAGTCACAGTGGTTACCTTATAAATGACAGTCACAGTGATTACCTTATAAATGACAGTCATAGTGGTTACCTTATAAATGACAGTAACAGTGGTTACTTTATAAATGACAGTCACAGTGGTTACCATATAAATGACACTCACAGTAATTACCTTATTAATGACAGTCACAGTGGTTACCTTATAAATAACAGTCACAGTGATTACCTTATAAGTAACAGTCACAGTGGTTACCTTATAAATGACAGTCACAGTGATTACCTTATAAATGACAGTCACAGTAGTTACCTTATAAATGACAGTCACAGTGGTTACCATATAAATGACAGTCACAGTGATTACCTTATAAATGACAGTCACAGTGGTTACCTTATAAATAACAGTCACAGTGTTTACATTATAAATGACAGTTACAGTGGTTACCATATAAATGACAGTCATAGTGGTTACCTTATAAATAACAGTCACAGTGGTTACCTTATAAATGACAGTCACAGTGATTACCTTATAAATGACAGTCACAGTGGTTACCTTAAAAATGACAGTCACAGTGATTACCTTATAAATGACAGTCACAGTGGTTACCTTATAAATGACAGTCACAGTGATTACCTTATAAGTAACAGTCACAGTGGTTACCTTATAAATGACAGTCACAGTGATTACCTTATAAATGACACTCACAGAGGTTACCTTATAAATGACAGTCACAGTGATTACTTTATAAATGACAGTCACAGTGATTACCTTATAAGTAACAGTCACAGTGGTTACCTTATAAATGACAGTCACAGTGATTACCTTATAAATGACACTCACAGTGGTTACCTTATAAATGACAGTCACAGTGGTTACCATATACATGACAGTAACAGTGATTACCTTATAAATGACACTCACAGTGGTTACCTTATAAATGACAGTCACAGTGATTACCTTATAAATGACACTCACAGTGGTTACCTTATAAATGACAGTCACAGTGATTACCTTATAAGTAAGTCACAGTGGTTACCTTATAAATGACAGTCACAGTGATTACCTTATAAATGACTGTCACAGTGGTTACCTTATAAATGACAGTCACAGTGGTTACCTTATAAATGACAGTCACAGTGATTACCTTATAAATGACAGTCACAGTAGTTACATTATAAATGACAGTCACAGTGGTTACTATATAAATGACAGTCACAGTGATTACCTTATAAATGACAGTCACATTGGTTACCTTATAAATGACAGTCACAGTGGTTACCTTATAAATGACAGTCACAGTGATTACCTTATAAATGACAGTCACAGTAGTTACATTATAAATGACAGTCACAGTGGTTACTATATAAATGACAGTCACAGTGATTACCTTATAAATGACAGTCACATTGGTTACCTTATAAATAACAGTCACAGTGTTTGACAATCACAGTGGTTACCATATGACAGTCACAGTGATTACCTTATAAATGACAGTCACAGTGGTTACTATATAAATGACAGTCACAGTGATTACCTTATAAATGACAGTCACATTGGTTACCTTATAAATAACAGTCACAGTGTTTGACAATCACAGTGGTTACCATATGACAGTCACAGTGATTACCTTATAAATGACAGTCACAGTGGTTATCTTATATATGACAGTCACAGTGATTACCTTATAAGTAACAGTCACAGTGGTTACCTTATAAATGACAGTCACAGTGATTACCTTATAAATGACACTCACAGAGGTTACCTTATAAATGACAGTCACAGTGATTACCTTATAAATGACAGTCACAGTGATTACCTTATAAGTAACAGTCACAGTGGTTACCTTATAAATGACAGTCACAGTGATTACCTTATAAATGACACTCACAGTGGTTACCTTATAAATAACAGTCACAGTGGTTACCATATAAATGACAGTCACAGTGATTACCTTATAAATGACAGTCACAGTGGTTACCATATAAATGACAGTCATAGTGGTTATCTTATAAATGACAGTCACAGTGATTACCATATAAATGACAGTCACAGTGGTTACCATATAAATGACAGTCACAGTAGTTACCTTATAAATGACAGTCACAGTGATTACCATATAAATGACAGACACAGTGGTTACCATATAAATGACAGTCACAGTGATTACCATATAAATGACAGTCACAGTGGTTACCTTATAAATGACAGTCACAGTGATTACCTTATAAATGACAGTCACAGTGGTTACCTTAAAAATGACAGTCACAGTGATTACCTTATAAATGACAGTCACAGTGGTTACCTTATAAATGACAGTCACAGTGATTACCTTATAAGTAACAGTCACAGTGGTTACCTTATAAATGACAGTCACAGTGATTACCTTATAAATGACACTCACAGAGGTTACCTTATAAATGAGTCACAGTGATTACTTTATAAATGACAGTCACAGTGATTACCTTATAAGTAACAGTCACAGTGGTTACCTTATAAATGACAGTCACAGTGATTACCTTATAAATGACACTCACAGTGGTTACCTTATAAATGACAGTCACAGTGGTTACCATATAAATGACAGTAACAGTGATTACCTTATAAATGACACTCACAGTGGTTACCTTATAAATGACAGTCACGGTGGTTACCATATAAGTGACAGTCACAGTGATTATCTTATAAATGACAGTCACAGTGGTTACCTTATAAATGACAGTCACAGTGATTACCTTATAAGTAAGTCACAGTGGTTACCTTATAAATGACAGTCACAGTGATTACCTTATAAATGACAGTCACAGTAGTTACCTTATAAATGACAGTCACAGTGGTTACTATATAAATGACAGTCACAGTGATTACCTTATAAATGACAGTCACATTGGTTACCTTATAAATAACAGTCACAGTGGTTGACAATCACAGTGGTTACCATATGACAGTCACAGTGATTACCTTATAAATGACAGTCACAGTGGTTACCTTATAAATAACAGTCACAGTGTTTACATTATAAATGACAGTTACAGTGGTTACCATATAAATGACAGTCATAGTGGTTACCTTATAAATAACAGTCACAGTGATTACCTTATAAATGACAGTCACAGTGGTTACCTTAAAAATGACAGTCACAGTGATTACCTTATAAATGACAGTCACAGTGGTTACCTTATAAATGACAGTCACAGTGATTACCTTATAAATGACAGTCACAGTGGTTACCTTAAAAATGACAGTCACAGTGATTACCTTATAAATGACAGTCACAGTGGTTACCTTATAAATGACAGTCACAGTGATTACCTTATAAGTAACAGTCACAGTGGTTACCTTATAAATGACAGTCACAGTGATTACCTTATAAATGACACTCACAGAGGTTACCTTATAAATGACAGTCACAGTGATTACTTTATAAATGACAGTCACAGTGATTATCTTATAAGTAACAGTCACAGTGGTTACCTTATAAATGACAGTCACAGTGATTACCTTATAAATGACACTCACAGTGGTTACCTTATAAATGACAGTCACAGTGGTTACCATATAAATGACAGTAACAGTGATTACCTTATAAATGACACTCACAGTGGTTACCTTATAAATGACAGTCACAGTGGTTACCTTATAAATGACAGTCACGGTGGTTACCATATAAGTGACAGTCACAGTGATTATCTTATAAATGACAGTCACAGTGATTACCTTATAAATGACAGTCACAGTGGTTACCTTATAAATGACAGTCACAGTGATTACCTTATAAGTAACAGTCACAGTGGTTACCTTATAAATGACAGTCACAGTGATTACCTTATAAATGACAGTCACAGTAGTTACCTTATAAATAACAGTCACAGTGGTTGACAATCACAGTGGTTACCATATGACAGTCACAGTGATTACCTTATAAATGACAGTCACATTGGTTACCTTATAAATAACAGTCACAGTGGTTGACAATCACAGTGGTTACCATATGACAGTCACAGTGATTACCTTATAAATGACAGTCACAGTGGTTACCTTATAAATGGCAGTCACAGTGGTTATCTTATATATGACAGTCACAGTGATTACCTTATAAGTGACAGTCACAGTGGTTACCTTATAAAAGACAGTCACAGTGATTACCTTATAAGTAACACTCACAGAGGTTACCTTATAAATGACAGTCACAGTGATTACCTTATAAATGACAGTCACAGTGATTACCTTATAAGTAACAGTCACAGTGGTTACCTTATAAATGACAGTCACAGTGATTACCTTATAAATGACACTCACAGTGGTTACCTTATAAATAACAGTCACAGTGGTTACCATATAAATGACAGTCACAGTGATTACCTTATAAATGACAGTCACAGTGGTTACCATATAAATGACAGTCATAGTGGTTATCTTATAAATGACAGTCACAGTGATTACCATATAAATGACAGTCACAGTGATTACCATATAAATGACAGTCACAGTGGTTACCATATAAATGACAGTCACAGTAGTTACCTTATAAATGACAGTCACAGTGATTACCATATAAATGACAGACACAGTGGTTACCATATAAATGACAGTCACAGTGATTACCATATAAATGACAGTCACAGTGGTTACCATATAAATGACAGTCACAGTGATTACCATATAAATGACAGTCACAGTGGTTACCATATAAATGACAGTCACAGTGATTACCATATAAATGACAGTCACAGTAGTTACCTTATAAATGACAGTCACAGTGATTACCATATAAATGACAGTCACAGTGGTTACCATATAAATGACAGTCACAGTGATTACCATATAAATGACAGTCACAGTGGTTACCATATAAATGACAGTCACAGTGATTACCATATAAATGACAGTCACAGTGGTAACCATATAAATGACAGTCACAGTGATTACCATATAAATGACAGTCACAGTAGTTACCTTATAAATGACACTCACAGTGATTACTTTATAAATGACACTCACAGTGATTACCTTATAAGTGACAGTCACAGTGGTTACCATATAAATGACAGTCACAGTGGTTACCTTATAAATGACAGTCACAGTAGTTACCTTATAAATGACAGTCACAGTGGTTACCTTATAAATGACAGTCACAGTAGTTACCTTATAAATGACAGTCACAGTAGTTACCTTATAAATGACAATCAGCATAAACCACTGTGAATGAACATTAAGAACAAGAAAGCTGCAAAATGTTTCGTTTTTAGAATGATTGTCTATAGGTTGTTTGTTACATTAAAGTTGATTTAAAAAAAAAAAAAAACTTTGAGTGGAGGTCACATGTTCCCTGTCTAGAGTGGAGCTCTAGTCTGTAGCTACACCCTTCTCCCTCGGTTTGATATACAATCACATGACTTTGAGTTTCAGTTAGAAGTCAAAGTAGTCTATCTACAGAGTGGAGCTCCACTCTAGACAGGAAACATGTGACCTCCACTGCAAATATTTTTTTCTTCTTCAATAAAACTTTAATGTATCAAACAACCAATATGCACAATCATTCAGAAAACGTTTTTTTTTTTTTAACTAAACTTTATGCACAATCATTCATAAAACGTTCTATTATTGTGTTCTATTAGGCAAAGTATAAGCAAATGTAATGATTATTCTAAGTTATAAATAGATCAGGAAATCACAGGAGTAATTATTTAGTTTTCATGTATTATCTACTGTTTTAAATGAACAATATTGAACTATTTAAAGCTCCACTCTACACAACAAAAATGTGACATCCACAACCTCCACGGGGAAGTTCTCTTTAAACAAGAAGGTTTGCTGCTTTTTTTTTTTAACCATATTTAACCCCGTAGAGACCTAACTGTTTTACCAATTTTTTAGCGTTAGCGACCAAGGCTCTTTTTACATTGCTGCGGTGTTTGTGTTTATCTGTAATTTCCCTCTTAAATTTTTTTTTACCGTATTTAACCCCTTAGTGACCTGACTGTTGTACCAATTTTTTAGCGTTAGCGACCAGGGCTATTTTTACATTGCTGCGGTGTTTGCGTTTAGCTGCAATTTTCCTCTTTCGCCTTTACTGTACCCACACATATTATATACTGTTTTTCTCGCCATAAGATTGACTTTCTACAGATACCATTATTTTCATCATATCATATAATTTTTACTAAATATTTTTTATAAATTATGATATTAAAAACCACACTTTTTTTTTTTACTTTTACCCCCAAAATCTGTTACGCATCTACAACCCCGAGAAAACAACATGGCTAAACAGTTTCTTCATTTTGTCCTGAGTTTTGAAATACCCAATTTTCAATTTTTACGATTTAACCTTTTTCTCCTTCAGTTTTTAACCCCAACCCTACCCCTAGATCTAACCCTCCCCCTAGATCTACCACTAAGCCTAGATCTAACCCTACATAACTATTTATTTTTATTATTTTTACTATTTCATTTTTTTTCATCTGTTACAGCTGCGGTCCTTAAGGAGATAAGCTGTCACTTTTCAGAGCAAGCTCAGACGCTTGGCAACAAGGCAGCCTCCACACACGTTTTGCTGTGGAGGCTGCCATGTTTTTATAAGCAGCAGAGGAGGGACAGGTGAGGCGGATAAGTCTGACAGCAGCATTTAGTACAGGGCAAATTGGAGATAGGTTAAGTAAGCCCTGTACTAAATGCTGCTGTCATGCTTATCTGGTGTTATGCTGAGAATTGTTTCCCCAGTGTCTCTGGTTTCCCCTGCCTCTCGGCAAACATCGGAACTCTGACCCACCTCCATTCAGCTGCTCTCAGCTCAGCACCTGTACTATTATTAGCTTAATGTGGCAGGATAAGCTACAGGGGCTGAGCTAAGAACAGCTGAATGAAAGTGGGTCAGAGTTCCAATGTTTGCCGAGAGGCAGGGGAAACCATTCTCGAACAACGGTGTTGTGTAAACAGCTTAAATAAAAATAATCCTCCACTAATAAAGAGAGACACAATTTAAACATTTTTACAGTCAGCTACAAGGGAGCTTATTTAAAAACGTTCGCATGCGCAAAGTCCATTATTATTTAGCAGATCCCTTTGCGCATGCAATCGTTTTCTCTAAGCTCCCTTGCTTGTGACGTCACCTAGCACCACGTCATCGCTGGAAGTGAAGCGCCTCCACTAGCTCCTGAGCGCTGCCCGAACGTGGCCTATATCTGTTCATCTTGCTGCCAGTAGTGCAATGTTGTTCCTTCAGCAAAGGATAACAAGAGAACGAAGCAGATTTTATCATGGAAGTAAATTGGAAACTGCATGTTCTTTCTGATTTATAAAAGTCTGTTTTTGACTTGAGTGTCCCTTAAATGATTTTTTATTTATTATGAAAATAATAGTTTTGATTCTGACTATGACTAAGTTTCCTCCCATGTGCTTGACACAGGAGCCAGCAATCATTAAAGATCTACACATTGCTATACAATGGGTTGTCAAGAATGAGGCACTGTTCTGTGGGCGCATAACCATGCCAAGTTATGGGTCAATGAATGAAGATGACCGCCAGAAGGCCATAGATAACGTGATGTAAAGAGAAGAACCAGAAGCAAGGGAGCCATTCCTCTTTGTATTTCAGCACAGAGAATATATGGAGTTGTTTTTGCAGGCATGTCTTGACCAACAGGGCCTCCAAGTTAATGCCATGTTCAACAAATGACTGATGGACAAGGGGTGGTGGTGTGTTTCTGTTTAAAATTATTGATAATAATAAAAAAAATAAGATAATTAACACCATTTCTGAGTCAGTGCTTTAATAACACACTACCACAAGTATGAAAGTACAAGATAATTATAGTTAACAGTATATATATATATATATATAGCAGTAGCCTATTGTTGCTTCTGCTTTCATAGTATAAGGTTAGGGTTATAAGTTCAAATGGTTTCTGACCTTGATTGAACCCGATTCTCCAGAGCTCCGGGGAACAGCAAGAAAGCACACAAGCACAGAGAGTGTTTCTCACTAGTTCCGTTTACTGTAAGTATACACAGCAGTTATATAGCAGTCTCGCATCATGAGGCTACAGGAAATGCAGTTAGAGGAGTAACATAAAATGTCCATATATGTCTATCTAAGAAACATGTTAAAGGAAGTTGTGGGTGTTGTTTGCTGTATTACAGACAATCATATGAGTTTCAAAATGGCCTCATATGAGTTTCAAAATGGCCTTGTGTCGGTTACAAGTCACCCACTAACATAATATACCCATCAACACACAGAGAGACAACCACATAAAACACACAAAGACATAGAGACACACACACACCCTCACTGAGACATACAGAGAAAACAGAGAGACATACACTCTCAGAGAGACACCCACAGAAACTGCACATACATACACACATCCTCACAGAGACAAACAAAAAAAACACACAGACATACTCACACACCCTCAGAGAGACATCCACAGAAAACACAGACATACATACACACACCCACCCTCAAAGAGACATCCACAGAAAAAAAAAGTCATACACATCCACCCTCACAGAGGCATCAAGAGGAAATACACAAAGACATACATACACACACCCTCACAGGGACACAAATAGAAAAAGCACAAAGACATACGCACACACCCTCACAGACATACACAGAAAACACACAAAGACATATACACCCACTCTCACAGAGAGACCAACAAAAACAACAACAACAAAACAGTGTGTGACATGCATGATTAAAAAAATTGCAGAAATTAAGAGATCACTTTTTAAACAATCAGATTTGCAAATGTGCAAACAAAAATTAAACTCTATGAATTCAAAATTGTAGATTAATGTTATTGGTAGATGGCTAGATGAAGAAAAGTACTTTTAAAAGGTTGACATATGTTTGTGTTTTTTCCCCCAAACAAGAGCAACACTTCAATTATGGTGTAAACATGTTCCCATCTGTCAGCTGTACTTATGGATTTTGAAAATGCTGTACTCTATATGGTCTTGGTGGAACCATAAGCCGTGGCACTAGGTCTCATACCATTAGATATGGTTAAATGCATGATTTAGGCTCGTTTGTATGTATTTCAAAATTAAGTCAGCTGTAGTGTAAACTGAACAGTGTTAAGTTAACCTGTATCATTTGAAACACTGAGAAATCTTAGTTTGAAAGTATAACTTTTTATGCATATGTAAAAATCATAGATAAAATGCCTCCTTGCATCTGTAAAGTCCTTGTATAAAGGGGCAGTAAACTGAAATGTAGTTAAAATGTATATATTACTAAAAAAAAATATCTTTCAAAAGGGCAACTACCATTTGTGTATTAAGGAGGAAACCTTTATGCATGGCTTTAAATATAGAATTTCTACAGCATTGTCAAATAATCATAAATACACTGCTGCAGATTGCTAAAAAAAAAAAAATTATGGACCCCTGGCCCCACCATACTACTACCACACTGAAGTTACAATCCAAAATTGCACAAAGAAATAAAAAAATTACTATGTAAGTCCTACCTCCTCTGCAAATGAAAGTGCTCTGCCATCTGACTCAGACACACACTGTACAAACTTAAAGGGCTACTGGACCCACATTTTTTCTTTCATGATTCAGATAGAGCATGCAATTTTAAGCAGCTTTATAATTTATTCCTATTATAATTTTTTATTCGTTCTCTTGCTATCTTTATTTGTAAAGTTAGTAATGAAAGCTTTGGAGCATGACTATTTTTTGTTCAGTACCCTGGATAGAGCTTGCTAATAGGTGCCTGCATTTAGCCATCCAATAAGCAAGCGTAACCCAGGTTCTCAAACTAACATGGGCCGGCTCAAACGCTTTTATTTCTTCTTTTTCAGATAAATATAGGAAGAGAACGAAGAAAATTTGATAATAGAAGTAAATTAAAAAGCTGCTTAAAATTGCATGCTCTGTCTGAATCTAGAATGAAAAAAAATGTGTTTAGTATCCTTTTAAGTGCCAAGTTTGTCTCACTACGCATAGTGGTTTAGTGCACACTCAAAAATCCTCTCAAATGCTAATGCTTTACTCATTTTAATAAAATTGACCACACTCAGTAGCACTCTGCTGTAGTACCCTCTGGTGGCTGCCAAAATTGTTTAAAGAAAATAATAGTTGTTCTTGCCTCATGGGGCACCCTGGCCCATTTGGCCCCTGACAGGAGTCACCCCTGTAACCCCCTGATGGCAGCCAGGTGTGATTTACGGAGATTATGTATTTATAACTTACAATTATCATTACTTTTGCTTATACTTTTGCCCTAACAGAACATATGTTAATGTAAAGAATGTGCTTATTTAACCTTATTAATAACAATCAGCATAAACCACTGTGAATGAACATTAAGAACAGGAAAGCAAAATATTTAGTTTTCTGAATTATTGTATCTATTGATTGTTACGTTAAAGTCCATTTAAAAAAAAAAAAAAAAAAATATTGAGTGGAGGTCAAATGCTTCCTATCTTGAGTGGAGCTCCAGTTTGGCACAAGTTTGTTTGCCATATAAAGCGTTGGTTCAGGCTTAGAACATATATCCACACAGAAATGAGTGTCGCAAATAATTTTAAACCTTTTTAAATACAAGTTACTTTTAAAAAAGGTAAAATATATTCAGTGGCAAGGTTGGCACAAGTTTGTTTGCCATATAAAGCATTGGGTCAGGCTTAGAACTTAAAAATATGAAGTGGTTCATGCCCTGTATATATGCACACAGAAATGAGTGACTCATCGGATTTCAACCCTTTTTAAATACCAGTTTAAATACCAGTTACTTATTCAGAAAAGGTAAAATATATGAAGTGGCCAGGTTGGCACCAGAAAATTGCTATAAAAAGCATTGGGCACGACTGAAAATATGTATATTCTATGAAGATGTTCATGCCGAGTATATTTCATCACAGAAATAAGTGACCAAAAGGATTTTAACACTTAAAATACCAGTTACTTATTCAGAAAAGGTAAACTATATGAAGTGGCAAGGTTGGCACCAGATTGTTTGATATAAAAAGCATTGTGACAGGCTGAAAACATGTATATCCTATAAAGAGGCTTATGCCATGTATATAAGCACACATTAATGAGCATTCCAAAGGATTTTAAAAGTTTTTAAATACCAATTACTTATTTAGAAAAGGTAAAATATATGAAATGGCAAGGTTGCCTGCAATTTTTTTGCTATAAAAAGCATTTGGCCAGGTTGATAACATGTCTATTCTATAATGGGGTTCATGCCCTGTATATATCCACACATAAATTAGTGGGCCAAATGATTTTAACCCTTTTTAAATACCTTTACTTAATAAGATAAGATAAAATATATGAAGTGGCAAAGTTGGCACCAGATTGTTTGCATTGGGCCATGCTGAAAATATTTGTCTTTTCTATGATGAAGTTCATGCCGAGTATTTATCATCACAGAAATGAGTGACCCAAAAGGATTTTAACGTTTTTAAAATAACAGTTTATTATTCATAAAAGGTAAAATATATGAAGTAGCAAGGTTGTCACCAATGTTTTCCATAAAGAGCGTTGGGCAAGTCTGATAACAAGTCTGTCCTATGATGGGGTTCATGCCGTGTACACATCCACAAATAAATAAGTGGCTCAAAGGATTTTAACTCTTTTTAAAATAACAGTTACTTTTTGAAAACATAACCAAATTTGTTCCAAATTTGCTATCTGTTTATTGCAATACTAGTGTTAAAGTCCGTGTAGACGGTCAAAAATGTGTCCAACTTACTAACCACTCCCTTATTTACCCCCCTCTCCCTCCAAGAACCTTTGCCTACCATCTGACCCCCCCATCCACTCAGATCTCCTCTCTCTTATCCCCCCTCCCTCCTTCACCCTCCCTGCCACTTTCAACATCTAATTTTCTGCAGCGCAGAGGTACCACCCGCTCCCGTCTATATCTATCACCAATCCCTCTATCTCTATCACTATACATATATCCCTCTATCCCTCTATTGCTGTGTCGATCTATCCATATCCATCTATCCCTCTCTCTATCTCTATCCCTATCTCCCTATACCTATATCCATGTATCTCTATCCATCTATCACTATCCCTCTATCCCTATCTTAACATTTTTTTTTATGCAGCGCAGTGGTCCCAGCCTCTCCAGCCCCTCCAGCGATGGGGCTCCCACCTGCCTCCCTCCTTACCCTCCCACGCCACCGATTGGCACCACCGCTGCACAATACAGAAAGGGACACAGATTGCAGCAATGCCTCAATATTGAGGCATAGTGCATTACCATTTTCTAAGCAACCGTTGCAGAGAGGGCCAGTGATGTTGCCGATCGTTGGTGTCGTGCGAAGGATAGGAGGGAGGCAGGTGGGTGGCCCATCACTGGAGGGAGGAGGAAGAAGGCGGTAGGGTGTGTGAGAGGGGCAGGAGCGGATTGGAACGCTTATACTACGGAAAAAGTTGGAAGCTGGAAGGAGGGAGAGGGGTATAATAGATTAGTAAAATAAACTGGGAGAGGGTAGAGTGGTAGGGGAATGAGGGTGGGCAAATACACTACAGATTTTATTTTATATATCTACTGTATATAAAAAAATAAAAGCAAATAAATATAGTAAAATGGCTACTGGCAGACAGCTGAAAGTACATGTACGCTAAAAGGTAGAAGGGGGGGGGGGGGTTAGAGAGATGTTTGGGGGGGGGTCTGAACAAAGGAGATCCCAGAGAAGCATTTACAACCATTTGTGCTATAATTGCACAAGCTGTTTGTAAATAGTTTCAGTGATAAACCCAAAGTTTGTGAAAAAGTAAAAAAATTTTTTTATTTGATCGCATTTGGTGGTGAAATGGTAGCATGAAATATAGCAAAATGGGCCTAGATCAATACTTTGGGTTGTCTACTACACTAAAGCGAAAATTAAACGAACAAGGTCCCTACAAGCTAATGAATTAACACCTTCACTGCTGGGCATAATACAAGTGTGGTGCGCAGCAGCATTTAGCGGCCTTCTAATTACCAAAAAGCAATCCCAAAGCCATAAATGTCTGCTATTTCTGAACAAAGGGGATCCCAGAGAAGCATTTAGAACCATTTGTGCCAAAATTGCACAAAATGTTTGTAAATGATTTCAGTGAGAAAAATAAATTTAGTGAAAAAATAAACATTTTTTTTTATTTGATCGCATTTGGCAGTGAAATAGTGGCATGAAATATACCAAAATGGGCATAGATCAATACTGTGGGATGTCTTATAAAAATATATATACATGTCAAGGGATATTCAGGGATTCCTGACAGATATCAATGTTCCAATGTAACTAGCGCTAATTTTGAAAAAAAAAGTGGTTTGGAAATAGCAAAGTGCTACTTGTACTTAGTGCCCTATAACTTGCAAAAAAAAACAAAGATCATGTAAACATTGGGTATTTCTAAACTCAGGACAAAATTTAGAAACTATTTACCATGGGTGTTTTTTGGTGAATGTAGATGTGCAACAGATTTTGGGGGTCAAAGTTAGAAAAAGTGTGTTTTTTTTCAATTTTGTCATCATATTTTATAATTTTTTTTATAGTAAATTATAAGATATGATGAAAATAATGGTATCTTTAGAAAGTCCATTTAATGGCGAGAAAAACGGTATATAATATGTGTGAGTACAGTAATGAGTATATAATATGTGTGGGTACAGTAATGAGTATATAATATGTGTGAGTACAGTAATGAGTATATAATATGTGTGGGTACAGTAATGAGTATATAATATGTGTGAGTACAGTAATGAGTATATAATATGTGTGGGTACAGTAATGAGTATATAATATGTGTGAGTACAGTAATGAGTATATAATATGTGTGGGTACAGTAATGAGTATATAATATGTGTGGGTACAGTAATGAGTATATAATATGTGTGAGTACAGTAATGAGTATATAATATGTGTGAGTACAGTAATGAGTATATAATATGTGTGGGTACAGTAATGAGTATATAATATGTGTGAGTACAGTAATGAGTATATAATATGTGTGGGTACAGTAATGAGTATATAATATGTGTGAGTACAGTAATGAGTATATAATATGTGTGGGTACAGTAATGAGTATATAATATGTGTCAGTACAGTAATGAGTATATAATATGTGTGGGTACAGTAATGAGTATATAATATGTGTGAGTACAGTAATGAGTATATAATATGTGTGGGTACAGTAATGAGTATATAATATGTGTGAGTACAGTAATGAGTATATAATATGTGTAGGTACAGTAATGAGTATATAATATGTGTGAGTACAGTAATGAGTATATAATATGTGTGGGTACAGTAATGAGTATATAATATGTGTGAGTACAGTAATGAGTATATAATATGTGTGGGTACAGTAATGAGTATATAATGTGTGGGTACAGTAAATGAGTATATAAACAGTATATAATGTGTGTGGGTACAGTAATGAGTATATAAACAGTATATAATATGTGTGGGTACAGTAAATGAGTATATAAACAGTATATAATGTGTGTGGGTACAGTAATGAGTATATAAACAGTATATAATATGTGTGGGTACAGTAATGAGTATATAATATGTGTGGGTACAGTAATGAGTATATAAACAGTATATAATATGTGTGGGTACAGTAATGAGTATATAATATGTGTGGGTACAGTAATGAGTATATAATATGTGTGAGTACAGTAATGAGTATATAATATGTGTGGGTACAGTAATGAGTATATAATATGTGTGAGTACAGTAATGAGTATATAATATGTGTGGGTACAGTAATGAGTATATAATATGTGTGAGTACAGTAATGAGTATATAATATGTGTGGGTACAGTAATGAGTATATAATGTGTATGTGTACAGTAATGAGTATATAATATGTGTGAGTACAGTAAATGAGTATATAATATGTGTGGGTACAGTAAATGAGTATATAATATGTGTGAGTACAGTAATGAGTATATAATATGTGTGGGTACAGTAATGAGTATATAATATGTGTGAGTACAGTAATGAGTATATAATATGTGTGGGTACAGTAATGAGTATATAATATGTGTGAGTACAGTAATGAGTATATAATATGTGTGGGTACAGTAATGAGTATATAATATGTGTGAGTACAGTAATGAGTATATAATATGTGTGGGTACAGTAATGAGTATATAATATGTGTGGGTACAGTAATGAGTATATAATATGTGTGAGTACAGTAATGAGTATATAATATGTGTAGGTACAGTAATGAGTATATAATATGTGTGAGTACAGTAATGAGTATATAATATGTGTGGGTACAGTAATGAGTATATAATATGTGTGGGTACAGTAATGAGTATATAATATGTGTGAGTACAGTAATGAGTATATAATATGTGTGGGTACAGTAATGAGTATATAATGTGTATGTGTACAGTAATGAGTATATAATATGTGTGAGTACAGTAATGAGTATATAATATGTGTGGGTACAGTAATGAGTATATAATATGTGTGAGTACAGTAATGAGTATATAATATGTGTGGGTACAGTAATGAGTATATAATATGTGTGAGTACAGTAATGAGTATATAATATGTGTGAGTACAGTAATGAGTATATAATATGTGTGAGTACAGTAATGAGTATATAATATGTGTGGGTACAGTAATGAGTATATAATATGTGTGGGTACAGTAATGAGTATATAATATGTGTGAGTACAGTAATGAGTATATAATATGTGTGGGTACAGTAATGAGTATATAATATGTGTGGGTACAGTAATGAGTATATAATATGTGTGAGTACAGTAATGAGTATATAATATGTGTGGGTACAGTAATGAGTATATAATATGTGTGAGTACAGTAATGAGTATATAATATGTGTGGGTACAGTAATGAGTATATAATATGTGTGAGTACAGTAATGAGTATATAATATGTGTGAGTACAGTAATGAGTATATAATATGTGTGGGTACAGTAATGAGTATATAATATGTGTGAGTACAGTAATGAGTATATAATATGTGTGGGTACAGTAATGAGTATATAATATGTGTGAGTACAGTAATGAGTATATAATATGTGTGGGTACAGTAATGAGTATATAATATGTGTGAGTACAGTAATGAGTATATAATATGTGTGGGTACAGTAATGAGTATATAATATGTGTGAGTACAGTAATGAGTATATAATATGTGTGAGTACAGTAATGAGTATATAATATGCGTGAGTACAGTAATGAGTATATAATATGTGTGGGTACAGTAAATGAGTATATAATATGTGTAGGTACAGTAATGAGTATATAATATGCGTGGGTACAGTAATGAGTATATAATATGTGTGAGTACAGTAATGAGTATATAATATGTGTGTGTACAGTAATGAGTATATAATATGTGTGGGTACAGTAATGAGTATATAATATGTGTGTGTACAGTAATGAGTATATAATATGTGTGGGTACAGTAATGAGTATATAATATGTGTGAGTACAGTAATGAGTATATAATATGTGTGAGTACAGTAATGAGTATATAATATGTGTGGGTACAGTAATGAGTATATAATATGTGTGGGTACAGTAATGAGTATATAATATGTGTGAGTACAGTAATGAGTATATAATATGTGTGGGTACAGTAATGAGTAAGAGGAAAATTACAGCTAAACACAAACACAGCAGAAATGCAAAAATAGCCCTGGTTCCTTAAGGGTAAGAGAATGTAACAATGGTCTGGTCACTAAGGGGTTAATGTTCATTCACAGTGGTTACCTTATAAATCACAATCTGCATAAAACACTGTGAATGAACATTAAGAGCAAGAAAGCTACAAAATGTTTCGTTTTCATAATCATTGTCACAGTCTATAGCTTGTTTGTTACATTAAAGTTGATTAAAAAAAAAAAAAAAAAAAAAAAAAAAGCTTTGAGTGGAGGTCACATGTTTCCTGTCTAGAGTGGAGCTCCAGTCTGCAGCTAGACCCTATACAATCACATGACTTTGAGTTTCAGTTAGAAGTTAGAACGAGGCTTGGAACACAGGAAGTCATGGAGCCAGCACCCCCCAACAGTTTCCAGCCTAACGGTACTTATCTGCAGAGCTGGGACTCTTGTGTCTGAGATCTGTA
>NC_069500.1:21711728-21750805 GCF_027579735.1 Bombina bombina
CTCTGTGATGACTCTGTGATAAGGACATACTTGGAAGTTCTGTTAGTTTCACTTGTCCCAAGAAACTGGTTTAGATATTAAGTCAAGAAATTGTAATCCAAAATGATACTTATTACAGGAATGCTTTCAACAAAATATTGGAGTATGTCTGTGGGAATTTGTGCCCATAAAATCAAAAGTGCATTTGTGAGATTAGACACTGATGTTGGATGAGGTCTGGCTTGCTCTTGGCATTTCATTTTATCCCAAAGGTGTTCAATGGGCTTAAGGTCAGGGCTCTGTACAGACCACTCGAGCTCCTCTGTACCGCAACTCTTTAAACCACATCTTCATGTATCTTCTTTCTGTGCACAGGGGCACAGTTGTGCTGGAACAGGAATGTGTCTTCCCTAAACTTTTCTAAAATGTTTTGTATCCTGTAGCTTTAAGCTGACCCTTCACTGAAACTAAGGGCCCTAGCCCAAACCCTAAAAAATAAGCCCTATTATCCCTCCTCCAGCAAACTTTACAGTAGGCACCATGCATTCTGACAGGTAGCGTTCTCCTGGCATTTGCCACATGCATATTCTTACATCCGACTGCCAGATATTGAAGCGTGAGTGCAGTGGCGGAGTCACTTCTGTTGGCGTTTAGCATTGCACATGTTGATGTGACGCTTGTGTAAGCTGTTCGACTATGGAAACCCATTTCATGAATCTCCTGACGTAAAGTTCTTGTGCTGATGTTGTTTCCAGAGGCAGTTTGGAACTCTATAGTGAGTGATACAACAAATAATAGGCAAGTTTTCCCGCCTAGTTGTTCCTGAACAGAACATGGCCATTGTTGGCTTCACTATGAGTATGCTAATCTTTACATTTTCTGCTTTGCAGCTCCATAGCTGACTTTAACTGTGCATTTAACACATTTGCTTTGGTTTAAATACATAGTAATGTGAAATAATTTATGTAATTGATCTAATACTTTTCACTTCAATTACTTGGGCATCATGTGTCCTCTCCGGAATAAAACAGAAATAATGGCTGCAATGGCAACCTGCAACTTAACGAGTGACAGTCCTATTGCTACATTATGTCTAGGGCATCACGTCTCAGCTACAACCTTTTTCTAACCACAATGTTTTTGGCTTTGTGATTATAGGGTAGTGAACCTTTTATGTATGAGCCAAAGTGTATGTGGGACTTTTTTTTTACCCCAATATACTAATCCCTTATTGCTTCAGGAGGATATAGATGCTACACTATTTTGTCACTTTATTCAGTCCTCTGATTGTTAATTGAAGTTAATAATTTAAACAATGCTAATTGTGTCTGATATATTTTAGCAAGGTAAAGGCATCTTATAAACGTAATAACTGCAGCAAGGGACTGCATACGTAGGGTCAGACAGGCTCGCTTACTCCTGGCTTAGTGTTCAATGGCTCAGTGACCGTATACACAGACTCACAAACACTGGCTTAGTGACAGTACATATTTACAAACTCAAAAACTCTTGCTCAGTGACCTACACACTCACTTAGTGACAGCTCACACAGACTCACAAACTCTGGCTCAGCCACAGTACACACAGACTTACAAACTCTGACTCAGCGACAAAACCTTGTAAATTGTATTAACAAAATGGCAGGTGATATAAAATATATACTTTATAACTAAATCTTTTTCAAGGCAATGTATGTCACTGATAGAGAGCAAGGTAATGTATGTCACTGATAGAGAGCAAGTAATGTATGTCACTGATAGAGAGCAGGTAATGTATGTCACTGATAGAGAGCAGGTAATGTATGTCACTGATAGAGAGCAGGTAATGTATGTCACTGATAGAGAGCAAGTAATGTATGTCACTGATAGAGAGCAGGTAATGTATGTCACTGATAGAGAGCAGGTAATGTATGTCACTGATAGAGAGCAGGTAATGTATGTCACTGATAGAGAGTAGGTAATGTATGTCACTGATAGAGAGCAAGTAATGTATGTCACTGATAGAGAGCAGGTAATGTATGTCACTGATAGAGAGCAGGTAATGTATGTCACTGATAGAGAGCAGGTAATGTATGTCACTGATAGAGAGCAGGTAATGTATGTCACTGATAGAGAGTAGGTAATGTATGTCACTGATAGAGAGTAGTTAATGTATGTCACTGATAGAGAGTAGGTAATGTATGTCACTGATAGAGAGCAGGTAATGTATGTCACTGATAGAGAGCAGGTAATGTATGTCACTGATAGAGAGCAGGTAATGTATGTCACTGATAGAGAACAAGGTAATGTATGTCACTGATAGAGAGCAGGTAATGTATGTCACTGATAGAGAGCAGGTAATGTATGTCACTGATAGAGAGCAGGTAATGTATGTCACTGATAGAGAGCAGGTAATGTATGTCACTGATAGAGAGCAAGGTAATGTATGTCACTGATAGAGAGCAAGTAATGTATGTCACTGATAGAGAGCAGGTAATGTATGTCACTGATAGAGAGCAGGTAATGTATGTCACTGATAGAGAGCAGGTAATGTATGTCACTGATAGAGAGCAAGTAATGTATGTCACTGATAGAGAGCAGGTAATGTATGTCACTGATAGAGAGCAGGTAATGTATGTCACTGATAGAGAGCAAGGTAATGTATGTCACTGATAGAGAGCAGGTAATGTATGTCACTGATAGAGAGCAGGTAATGTATGTCACTGATAGAGAGCAGGTAATGTATGTCACTGATAGAGAGCAGGTAATGTATGTCACTGATAGAGAGCAAGGTAATGTATGTCACTGATAGAGAGCAGGTAATGTATGTCACTGATAGAGAGCAGGTAATGTATGTCACTGATAGAGAGTAGGTAATGTATGTCACTGATAGAGAGTAGGTAATGTATGTCACTGATAGAGAGTAGGTAATGTATGTCACTGATAGAGAGCAGGTAATGTATGTCACTGATAGAGAGCAGGTAATGTATGTCACTGATAGAGAGCAAGGTAATGTATGTCACTGATAGAGAGTAGGTAATGTATGTCACTGATAGAGAGCAAGTAATGTATGTCACTGATAGAGAGCAGGTAATGTATGTCACTGATAGAGAGTAGGTAATGTATGTCACTGATAGAGAGCAGGTAATGTATGTCACTGATAGAGAGTAGGTAATGTATGTCACTGATAGTGAGCAAGGTAATATATGTCACTGATAGAGAGCAAGGTAATGTATGTCACTGATAGAGAGCAGGTAATGTATGTCACTGATAGAGAGCAGGTAATGTATGTCACTGATAGAGAGCAAGGTAATGTATGTCACTGATAGAGAGTAGGTAATGTATGTCACTGATAGAGAGCAGGTAATGTATGTCACTGATAGAGAGCAGGTAATGTATGTCACTGATAGAGAGCAGGTAATGTATGTCACTGATAGAGAGCAAGGTAATGTATGTCACTGATAGAGAGCAAGGTAATGTATGTCACTGATAGAGAGCAGGTAATGTATGTCACTGATAGAGAGCAGGTAATGTATGTCACTGATAGAGAGCAGGTAATGTATGTCACTGATAGAGAGCAGGTAATGTGTGTCACTGATAGAGAGCAAGGTAATGTATGTCACTGATAGAGAGCAAGGTAATGTGTGTCACTGATAGAGAGCAAGGTAATGTGTGTCACTGATAGAGAGCAGGTAATGTATGTCACTGATAGAGAGCAGGTAATGTATGTCACTGATAGAGAACAAGGTAATGTATGTCACTGATAGAGAGCAGGTAATGTATGTCACTGATAGAGAACAAGGTAATGTATGTCACTGATAGAGAGCAGGTAATGTATGTCACTGATAGAGAGCAGGTAATGTATGTCACTGATAGAGAACAAGGTAATGTATGTCACTGATAGAGAACAAGGTAATGTATGTCACTGATAGAGAGCAGGTAATGTATGTCACTGATAGAGAGCAGGTAATGTATGTCACTGGTAGAGAGCAGGTAATGTATGTCACTAAGTGACACCTCTATAAGTCCCATGTGAAATGTTTATGCATAAATTGATTTATAAACTTCAAATGACTTATAGTTTTGGCCTTGGCCAGTAGATCGGTAGTTACAAATAAACATTTTATTTTGTGACTTCTGCAGAACATCAGCACATTCGTTACAACCCGCTGCATGATGACTGGGTGCTGGTATCTGCCCATCGCATGAGACGTCCTTGGCAAGGTCAGCTCGAGAAACCGCCAGAGGAGAATATTCCCAGACATGATCCAAAGAATCCACTGTGCCCAGGAGCTCAACGGGCAGGAGGGGAGGTAACAATCCTATGTGCCCCTGTATAGTGGCTCCAAATCCCTCTGGGGGATAGCAACAGGGGCCGGGGGTTCAGATTGGCACAGTTGGCATTTTTGGCACTTAGCAAGTGAAGGTGAATTAAACTATTACATTCTAGCGAAAGGAAATGGTTGAGATAAAGGCTGTTGGCGCAACGTGGGCACATCTGAGACACCACATGGTTTTTATAAAACCACCTTTTCACCTTATTAGTGGGAAAGAGTCAAAGTGTCTAGAAATGACTAGAGCTGGGCTGTTTGGTAGTAAGTCCTGCTCACTGCACAGTGATAGAAGGGAGTAAGGCTCAGAAGATGAGGACACGAGTGGTGGTTAGAAATGACTAGAGCTGGGCTGTTTGGTAGTAAGTCCTGCTCACTGCACAGTGATAGAAGGGAGTGAGGCTCAGAAGATGAGGACATGAGTGGTGGTTAGAAATGACTAGAGCTGGGCTGTTTGGTAGTAAGTCCTGCTCACTGCACAGTGATAGAAGGGAGTGAGGCTCAGAAGATGAGGACATAAGAGGTGGTGGTTAGAAATGACTAGAGCTGGGCTGTTTAGTAGTAAGTCCTGCTCACTGCACAGAGAGAGAGGGGAGTGAGGCTCAGAAGATGAGGACATGAGTGGTGGTTAGAAATGACTAGAGCTGGGCTGTTTGGTAGTAAGTCCTGCTCACTGCACAGTGATAGAAGGGAGTGAGGCTCAGAAGATGAGGACATAGGAGGTGGTGGTTAGAAATGACTAGAGCTGGGCTGTTTGGTAGTAAGTCCTGCTCACTGCACAGTGATAGAAGGGAGTGAGGCTCAGAAGATGAGGACACGAGTGGTGGTTAGAAATGACTAGAGCTGGGCTGTTTGGTAGTAAGTCCTGCTCACTGCACAGTGATAGAAGGGAGTGAGGCTCAGAAGATGAGGACATGAGTGGTGGTTAGAAATGACTAGAGCTGGGCTGTTTGGTAGTAAGTCCTGCTCACTGCACAGTGATAGAAGGGAGTGAGGCTCAGAAGATGAGGATATAAGAGGTGGTGGTTAGAAATGTCTAGAGCTGGGCTGTTTGGTAGTAAGTCCAGCTCACTGCACAGTGATAGAAGGGAGTGAGGCTCAGAAGATGAGGACATGAGTGGTGGTTAGAAATGACTAGAGCTGGGCTGTTTGGTAGTAAGTCCTGCTCACTGCACAGTGATAGAAGGGAGTGAGGCTCAGAAGATGAGGACATGAGTGGTGGTTAGAAATGACTAGAGCTGGGCTGTTTGGTAGTAAGTCCTGCTCACTGCACAGTGATAGAAGGGAGTGAGGCTCAGAAGATGAGGACATGAGTGGTGGTTAGAAATGACTAGAGCTGGGCTGTTTGGTAGTAAGTCCTGCTCACTGCACAGTGATAGAAGGGAGTGAGGCTCAGAAGATGAGGATATAAGAGGTGGTGGTTAGAAATGTCTAGAGCTGGGCTGTTTGGTAGTAAGTCCTGCTCACTGCACAGTGATAGAAGGGAGTGAGACTCAGAAGATGAGGACATGAGTGGTGGTTAGAAATGACTAGAGCTGGGCTGTTTGGTAGTAAGTCCTGCTCACTGCACAGTGATAGAAGGGAGTGAGGCTCAGAAGATGAGGACATGAGTGGTGGTTAGAAATGACTAGAGCTGGGCTGTTTGGTAGTAAGTCCTGCTCACTGCACAGTGATAGAAGGGAGTGAGGCTCAGAAGATGAGGACATGAGTGGTGGTTAGAAATGACTAGAGCTGGGCTGTTTGGTAGTAAGTCCTGCTCACTGCACAGTGATAGAAGGGAGTGAGGCTCAGAAGATGAGGATATAAGAGGTGGTGGTTAGAAATGTCTAGAGCTGGGCTGTTTGGTAGTAAGTCCTGCTCACTGCACAGTGATAGAAGGGAGTGAGGCTCAGAAGATGAGGATATAAGAGGTGGTGGTTAGAAATGTCTAGAGCTGGGCTGTTTGGTAGTAAGTCCTGCTCACTGCACAGTGATAGAAGGGAGTGAGGCTCAGAAGATGAGGATATAAGAGGTGGTGGTTAGAAATGTCTAGAGCTGGGCTGTTTGGTAGTAAGTCCTGCTCACTGCACAGTGATAGAAGGGAGTGAGGCTCAGAAGATGAGGACATGAGTGGTGGTTAGAAATGACTAGAGCTGGGCGGTTTGGTAGTAAGTCCTGCTCACTGCACAGAGAGAGAGGGGAGTGAGGCTCAGAAGATGAGGACATAGGAGGTGGTTAGAAATGACTAGAGCTGGGCTGTTTGGTAGTAAGTCCTGCTCACTGCACAGTGATAGAAGGGAGTGAGGCTCAGAAGATGAGGACATGAGTGGTGGTTAGAAATGTCTAGAGCTGGGCTGTTTGGAAGTAAGTCCTGCTCACTGCACAGTGATAGAAGGGAGTGAGGCTCAGAAGATGAGGACATGAGTGGTGGTTAGAAATGACTAGATAGAGCTGGGCTGTTTGGTAGTAAGTCCTGCTCACTGCACAGTGATAGAAGGGAGTGCGGCTCAGAAGATGAGGACATAGGAGGTGGTGGTTAGAAATGACTAGAGCTGGGCTGTTTGGTAGTAAGTCCAGCTCACTGCACAGAGAGAGAGGGGAGTGCGGCTCAGAAGATGAGGACATAGGAGGTGGTGGTTAGAAATGACTAGAGCTGGGCTGTTTGGTAGTAAGTCCAGCTCACTGCACAGTGATAGAAGGGAGTGAGGCTCAGAAGATGAGGACATGAGTGGTGGTTAGAAATGACTAGAGCTGGGCTGTTTGGTAGTAAGTCCTGCTCACTGCACAGTGATAGAAGGGAGTGAGGCTCAGAAGATGAGGACATGAGTGGTGGTTAGAAATGACTAGAGCTGGGCTGTTTGGTAGTAAGTCCTGCTCACTGCACAGTGATAGAAGGGAGTGAGGCTCAGAAGATGAGGACATAAGAGGTGGTGGTTAGAAATGACTAGAGCTGGGCTGTTTGGTAGTAAGTCCAGCTCACTGCACAGTGATAGAAGGGAGTGAGGCTCAGAAGATGAGGACATGAGTGGTGGTTAGAAATGACTAGAGCTGGGCTGTTTGGTAGTAAGTCCTGCTCACTGCACAGAGAGAGAGGGGAGTGAGGCTCAGAAGATGAGGACATGAGTGGTGGTTAGAAATGACTAGAGCTGGGCTGTTTGGTAGTAAGTCCTGCTCACTGCACAGTGATAGAAGGGAGTGAGGCTCAGAAGATGAGGACATAGGAGGTGGTGGTTAGAAATGACTAGAGCTGGGCTGTTTGGTAGTAAGTCCTGCTCACTGCACAGTGATAGAAGGGAGTGAGGCTCAGAAGATGAGGACATAAGAGGTGGTTAGAAATGACTAGAGCTGGGCTGTTTGGTAGTAAGTCCTGCTCACTGCACAGTGATAGAAGGGAGTGAGGCTCAGAAGATGAGTACATGAGTGGTGGTTAGAAATGACTAGAGCTGGGCTGTTTGGTAGTAAGTCCTGCTCACTGCACAGTGATAGAAGGGAGTGAGGCTCAGAAGATGAGGACATGAGTGGTGGTTAGAAATGACTAGAGCTGGGCTGTTTGGTAGTAAGTCCTGCTCACTGCACAGAGAGAGAGGGGAGTGAGGCTCAGAAGATGAGGACATGAGTGGTGGTTAGAAATGACTAGAGCTGGGCTGTTTGGTAGTAAGTCCTGCTCACTGCACAGTGATAGAAGGGAGTGAGGCTCAGAAGATGAGGACATGAGTGGTGGTTAGAAATGACTAGAGCTGGGCTGTTTGGTAGTAAGTCCTGCTCACTGCACAGTGATAGAAGGGAGTGAGGCTCAGAAGATGAGGATATAAGAGGTGGTGGTTAGAAATGTCTAGAGCTGGGCTGTTTGGTAGTAAGTCCTGCTCACTGCACAGTGATAGAAGGGAGTGAGGCTCAGAAGATGAGGATATAAGAGGTGGTGGTTAGAAATGTCTAGAGCTGGGCTGTTTGGTAGTAAGTCCTGCTCACTGCACAGTGATAGAAGGGAGTGAGACTCAGAAGATGAGGACATGAGTGGTGGTTAGAAATGACTAGAGCTGGGCTGTTTGGTAGTAAGTCCTGCTCACTGCACAGTGATAGAAGGGAGTGAGGCTCAGAAGATGAGGATATAAGAGGTGGTGGTTAGAAATGTCTAGAGCTGGGCTGTTTGGTAGTAAGTCCTGCTCACTGCACAGTGATAGAAGGGAGTGAGGCTCAGAAGATGAGGATATAAGAGGTGGTGGTTAGAAATGTCTAGAGCTGGGCTGTTTGGTAGTAAGTCCTGCTCACTGCACAGTGATAGAAGGGAGTGAGGCTCAGAAGATGAGGACATGAGTGGTGGTTAGAAATGACTAGAGCTGGGCGGTTTGGTAGTAAGTCCTGCTCACTGCACAGAGAGAGAGGGGAGTGAGGCTCAGAAGATGAGGACATAGGAGGTGGTTAGAAATGACTAGAGCTGGGCTGTTTGGTAGTAAGTCCTGCTCACTGCACAGTGATAGAAGGGAGTGAGGCTCAGAAGATGAGGACATGAGTGGTGGTTAGAAATGACTAGAGCTGGGCTGTTTGGTAGTAAGTCCTGCTCACTGCACAGTGATAGAAGGGAGTGCGGCTCAGAAGATGAGGACATAGGAGGTGGTGGTTAGAAATGACTAGAGCTGGGCTGTTTGGTAGTAAGTCCAGCTCACTGCACAGAGAGAGAGGGGAGTGCGGCTCAGAAGATGAGGACATAGGAGGTGGTGGTTAGAAATGACTAGAGCTGGGCTGTTTGGTAGTAAGTCCAGCTCACTGCACAGTGATAGAAGGGAGTGAGGCTCAGAAGATGAGGACATGAGTGGTGGTTAGAAATGACTAGAGCTGGGTTGTCCGTTTGATAGTCATTGTGCTAAGTGCTGCTACACGGAGCAGGAGCAATTTTACGGGGTGCTTTGTTTAGTGCCCAGAGGTTAAAAAATGACATGAAACCAAAAATAGATGTTATCAATTCTGCTTAGTTCTCTTGGAATCTGTTGTTAAAGAGTAAAGTTACGTGAGCTCAGGAGTGTGCACGTATCTTTAGCCATCTGGCAGAAGTGCTTGCAACACAATGTAAGTTGTAAAGTTGCTGTATTTGATTCATGGTTTAATTTTGACTAAACTGTCCCTTTAAAGTACACGTTTTATTTGTACATTTCCAGTAATAGTTCCCATCTTTACAAATGGTGTCTCTATGATTTACCTTTTTATTACATATATTTTTCAATCCACTAAATATCGCTTGAGTATATTTGCTTTACTGGTTTCCTTTGTGTTGTAATTTAGGGAGCTTGTCCGCTCTGTGCCTTGGGCAATTGTATGTAGGTTTGCTGTTCCTGTCTTTAGTGGGTTCAGTCACTTTATTAGACAATGATAAACCTGAGATATTGTGCCAGGGGATGACTAACCTGACTATATCCATCCTTTCTCTCTTCTGGTTGAAGGTGAATCCTACATACGAGGGGACCTTTCTCTTTGGGAATGATTTCCCAGCTCTGCAACCTGATGCCCCTGATCCAGGTAAGACCTCTGTTAGATTGTTGGGTAAGTGAAGAGTTAATGGTGGTTTACTGCTGCTTTGGAACATGGGGGGTGTTGGTTTTTAATAGGTCACAAGCCCCTGTATGCCAATAACTGCTATTCCACAGATCTCCCAGTATCCTCTGCTCTCTCCTAGATACCAGCGGTCATCCTTTGCTACAAGCAAAAACAGCCAAAGGCATTTGGTAATGTTTCTTTCATCCACTTCTAACAGCTCATCTGACTCTCGTAACCTGAACCTTTCTTTTTAATAGAGAGAATGTAAAACCATTAACTCCTGATCACTGTAAAACACAGAATATTCCTTAGGGTATGATACTGCCCATGGGGCCTGTTATATGTGGTGCTATTAGACTAATACACAGGTTCAGGATCTTCCATAGTCTTATGGGGAAACATTGTTACCTAAAACACGGTCTATGTAATGTTTCCCTAAACTTCTTTCACAACCTAGAGTACAACTTCCTGTTATTAATTTAAATTTTTTTTTTTCTTCAAATGTTATCTTCTGTATCAGCCACAAGAGCCTCAAGTGAAATGACATTATCAGATGGCACATATCATTTTAACAATAGTCTCTAATTTACTTTTATTAACAAATCTGGCTCTTTGCTTAGTTACTTCGTTACGTTTCATGAGAGCATGCTGAGGTATGCTCAGGAGCATGCAGGTGACTTAAAGGGACAGTCAACCTAAAATTTCTGCTAAATGATATATATAAAAAGTGAAATCGATCATTATGTACAAATGTAGCCCAGTTTTGTGATCTTGATCGTTTGCAAGTAAAAGCATTTACTGATTGCGCCGCTGCTGTTTGAAAATGTCCATTTGGCCGATTCCCCTATTTCGTCATCGCCTACATCATCATGGAATAATAGTCGCTGTGCGATCCTCCTCGTAACCTTCTTTAGCGCATGTGCAATGCGCCTATTATAGTGAAGGGGGAACGTTTGTAACCGTGTAATCACTGTGTAGTGTATATTTAGCTGAGTCAGGCAGTTTGCAGCATATTTAAGAACAGAATCTGAGCTGTTTTTTGCTAAATAAATAATCTATATTGTAATGTGTTTACATTTCAATTTCAAGTATTACAGCCTTTCAGAGAGGAAGTAGATCAAGAACAGGAAACACAAGTAATTGTATAGTGTAATGATGTTTTGTTTTACTTTAACATTTTACAGGGAGAATAACTGGTGTCCCTTAAAGGGACGTGTTACTTAGCATAAATTCCCATTTTTCCGTGGTGCCACTGGGAGATAGGAAAAGTTTTATGAAATACACCCGTTTTTGTTTTCTTTAGTTAAAGCTAAGATCAACGCATCAGAGTAAGTGCTCTGTGCGCAACAACCATTTAGCTGCTCTTTTTACTGTCCGCTGCATGAACAGCCAATCAGTGCTGAGTTGGCACTTTGCTTTATTGTGAGCTTTCTATAACTGAGAAGTATCATAAAGTGACTGTGCAAATTTTGAGATAATTTTTTTTTTCTTTCTTCCATTTCCTTTTTCACTGTTTTTAATCCATGCAATGGGATTTCTGTGCAGCTCAGAGGTATTGATTTGTGGATATGTATGAACCAATAGGGCTTCCAATTGTCTCATCAGCCAAGTTCTTCTCAAGAGTGACAATGCACTGCCCCTTGAGGGAGCAGCTTTAACAAAGCCACATATGATACTTCTCAGTTATAGAAAGATCACGATAAAGCAAAGTGCCAACTCAGCACTGATTGGCTGTTCATGCAGATGCTGCTGACAGTAAAAAGCGGTTGTTGCGCACAGAGCACTTACTCTGATGCGTTGATCTTAGCTTTAACTAAAGAAAAAAAACAAAAACGGGTGTATTTCATAAAACTTCCTATCTCACAGTGGCACCATGGAAAAATGGGAATTTATGCTAAGTAACACGTCCCTTTAAGGGACACCATTTATTCTCACTGTAAAATGTTAAAGTAAAACAAAACATCATTACACTATACAATTACTCGTGTTTCCTGTTCTTGATCTACTTCCTCTCTGAAAGGCTGGATTGGTTCAGTAATACTTGAAACTAAAAACTGAAATGTAAACACATTGCAATATAGATCAGATTCTGTTCTTAAATATGCTGTAAACTGCCTGACTCAGCTAAATATACACTACACAGTGATTACACGGTTACAAATGTTCCCCCTTCAGTATAAGAGACATATTGCGCATGCGCTAAAGAAGGTTACGAGGAGGATCGCACAGTGACTATTATTCCATGAAGATGATGATGTAGGCGATGACGAAATAGGGGAATTAGCCAAACGGACATTTTCAAACGGCAGCGGCGCAAACAGTAAGTGCTTTTACTTGCAAAGATAAAGATCACAAAATTGGGCTAGATTTTTACATAATGATCGATTTACTCTATCTCTTCGCAGAATTTTTAGGGTGACTGTCCCTTTAAGCACTTAATAGCAGCAGATGCTGCCTATTTAATTCTAATATTTTCTTTTCAACCTGTGATGAATAAACAGCATTCCATGTACTTGGAAGGGATATAGAAACACATAAATATTTAGAAAGCCCAGCACTCACTTGCATGCACGTAGCTAGATTTAAAAACGTAAATTATAGAGGGCTTGATTATGAGTGGAGCAGTATTTTGCACGCCCGCTTGTGTGCTGACAGTAAGTAAGCTTTTTGTGCGTCGGGTAGCACTTGTATTACAAGTTGAAAGAAAAAAGATTTTGCAGGATCGCTAAACTGGTGTACGCAAAAAGCCGATCTTTGAATATTGCGATTGCATTAACGTTTTCCCCCTTAGAAGCCAATGGAGCATGGAAAGTGGGGGGAAAAAAAGAACATTTTTCCCTATGTGCAGAACATTGGAATGTGAAGTAGTTACAGTAAATAGTATAACACTTTATTCAATATGAATATTATATAAATATGCTTTTACATGTTTTCATCTACTGTAAAGTCCTGCATATTTAGAGATGTGTACGTATATCTATGTTAAAGCCCTTTGCAGTCCTTTTTTTTTTCTAACACCTGAGACCTCATATCTTTAAACCTTTTATTAAAAATAATTTTATTAGATGTTGTTATGAGCGTAACCGTTAACCAGAGTTCTGAGGTCACGCTATCCTGACGTGTTTACTTTCAACTTGCAATACGCGCGTTACTTACGAAGCGTGCAAACGGCTGCAATAAACCCGATGCGCATAACTGTTAGCCTGCCACTCGTAATCTGGCCCAGAGTTAGTTATATATAGCATTTAAATGGTGACAGGGCAACGTCAGTCTCTTCCTCCCTGAGTCCCGAACCTACAGCCACACATGCATGCTTCCAGTCAAACAAACTGAGATAAAAACAAGTGTGATGCAGGCCTATGTAATTGTCCTTGACAAATGCAAAGCGCAGAAGTAGACTGCACTATCAGACCAGAGAGGCAAGTGTCTTTTTGCCTACAGTGATGCAAGCAGTTAACCCTAGATAAGCTTGCGTGCAAAGCCTGTAGAAATAAAATACAAAAGTCTGTGTTAGGGACTCATGTGGGTAGAGACATTGATGTGGTCCTGTGCCTTTCACCATTTGTCCAAATACTGTAACTAGTTCAATTCATACTTATTAATCTAGCTGTATGCATGTAAGTTAGTACTGGACTTTCTATATGTGATCTTTATGTATTTTTTCCTATGGGCTTAAATAGCAGATTGGCTGGGGTCACTGTAACTGCTGGTGAGCACCCAGAGCTGTAAGTTTTTCCTGTGGCACGGGATCTCTTCCTACTCCGGTATGAGAGTGCAGTCCATTTGCTCCATATTCCTCCTTCGCTTGTGCCCCTTTTTAATACCTGCTAATATCTTTTGAAATGTGGCTAGTATTGAACACAACTGTTTCATAAGCTTCTTACCAAATTACTTTTCCCTTCCTAGTGTCCCTAGAGTTATTCTCCTAAGTGTATTATTACACATGTCAGTGGTTCTCCTCTTCTGTCTCTGTCAAGTCAGGTCATGTGTTTCCATCCTTGGTCAGACATTACTCTTCCGCTAATGTCCACTCAGGAGATCCGAGCTGTGATTGACAAGTGGGCGGAAATTATGACTGATCTGGGAGCCACGTATCCCTGGGTTCAGGTAAAAGGTCACACAGGGTGGGGTGGGGCAGATTATAGAGAGTCATATGATGTATCTTCTAGTCCTGTATATTATATGTGTGTGTGTGTGCCTGATCTCTCATGTTAAGCACTGTCCTAAGTAAGGAATTACATTGTTGGGGTGCATTATTTTTGCTGAGACAGGGGGGGATTAGGAGGCACATGCACCAATAGGAAAGTCATTTTACAGCCAGGAGCAGATCAGGGTCAATCAATGCATTTCAGGCTATGGTAGGACTGGGCTTAAAGGCGGCAGGGCTGGACTTTTGGAACAACACTTGAGTGGGTTTCAGTTTGAAGGGTTGTCATCCAGGTCATAGTATAGCAGCACCTGGATATGAAATGATTGCGCTTGCTCAGCCAGTGCTTCCAAGGGTAAGAGATGACAAGCCAGAGGAACTGATCTCTGTAGCAAATCTAACCATGTATTTACAAGATGGACATAAACAAGGGAGGGTGATATTACAGGATTGACACACAGGAATGTTGGGGCTTGTAGGCATTTTCCTGCACAACATAGAACACACAGAGAACCCAACATAAACACACGCAAGACCTTTCATCACCTGGCATTGCAGTGATAGGCACGTGCTGCTATATGCACATTATTTGTCCTGTGTGTTAGATCTGCTCCCGTGTGCTTGTTCTGTTCTTATGGGTAGACTTGATTGGCCATTTTGGTTCTTATCTACCATCAAATTCTAGGTTTCTATGTTTCTAACTTGACCCGTCAGTGTTGGATCACCTGTGATTGTCTGTGTGACTGTATATTGGAAGTGAATCTGTGCTGTCTGTGTGTTACAGGAGCCACATAGGAAGTAAATCCTGTACTATAATGGATTTTCTCTTTTTCTGTAGATCTTCGAGAACAAAGGGGCCATGATGGGTTGTTCTAATCCTCACCCTCATTGCCAGGTAAGGTCCTGCTGGGCATCTGGCCTCTTTATGATATATGTGCTTGTTTCTATATCGCCTGCATATACAGTAGCATAGCTGTAGGGTATAATAATAATAAATATATACATTATCACACAAAAAGGATGCACCCTCCAGGATTTTGATATCCGTCGCCTTTAATGTAATGTTTCAGGCTTTCACCCCCTTCGTCAGGCGCCACAAAAACGACAAGTCACATTATATATATATATAATGTGTATGTATGTATGTGTATGTATGTGTGTATATATGTATATGTATGTATATATATATGTGTATGTATGTGTGTATATAAATATGTATATGTATGTATATATGTATATGTATATATATATATATGTGTATGTATGTGTGTATATATGTATATGTATGTATATGTATGTATGTATATATATATATATGTGTATGTATGTGTGTATATATGTATGTGTGTGTGTGTATATATGTATATGTATGTATGTATATGTATGTATATATATATATGTGTATGTATGTGTGTATATATGTATATGTATGTATGTATATGTATGTATATATATATGTGTATGTATGTGTGTATATATGTATATGTATGTATGTATATGTATGTATATATATATATGTATGTAGTATAGGCTTTGACAGAGGGAAAATGTTACTTAGAAAAGAGGCTATGTGGATGCATAGACTTAGTGCTATGCATCCTAGGACCTCAATAGGGATTATAATTAGCTATCCTATTATAAATAATAAATTGGTTTATTTTATCTTGTCCTTCTATATATACAAATCAGTAAATATAGTGATTGCTGGTTTTGAATAGCTATTATAAAATAGTATATATTGTATTATCAGTGATTATCTAGATTTTTTGTTTCATAGACAGACTTTGTTTGTTAAGATTTATTGCTATTGTTATTTTGTTTTAAGTTGAACAATGTACTTTAACATATGATAGACCTGATTTTCTATGGGGAGTGTCTATGATGTCAGAGGTGGGCGTGGTATATGTGGCTATTTAAAGATGGAAGATATTTTCATTTGTATTGGGCCTGAGGAGGGGGTGAAATTAGGAATGTTGCTCTGCCTATGAAGTAAAGTGTTTTTGAATTTGACTACCTGAGTGTCTGCCTCATTTCTCAATAAATAAATCTACTTATCTTTTTCTTGATGCAGTTGTTCTATGACAGCTTAGCAAAAACATGAGGAGAGTGAAATAAAGGTGTATTGCACTCTAAAAAAACAGAATCATGTGCTGTAGTTGATGCATCAGAACTGAAAGACCAGAGAAAGATATTAAGTCCTTTTAGTCTCATAACAACAAATTCATTTGTAAGGAGTGATGGAAGCTCTGGTCTTCGGAGCTAATGACTTCCACGGAGTGGGTGACATTTTCTGTAGAGTGGCAGTAAAGGATTTATAGCAGAATACCTGGGTAGTGTAGGCTGCAGATATGTTACGTACTAGAGATGCAGTACTTGTTTTGTTACAAATGCAACATCTATCAAATTTACTGAAATGTGGTTAATCAGTAACGGATTGTAAACACATAGAAAAGATGCTCAACTTATCACAATATGGTTACTTGGGCAGTGGGCAAAGCGCCTGGATAGTGCACCAATAGCTTCAAACAAAGGACGCCTAGCCATCCAGAAAATAGGAGTAGATAGTGAGTAGTGAGAAGCGCCAAAGGCAGGTGCAGTAAATCTGTTCTAAATTTAATGTATAAGCGATAAATGAGTTACAATGTGCCTAAAAACCATACACTGAGATGGATATACACAATAACTTGCAATAAAAGTACAATAAAAGTACAATAAAAACACAAAATTACACTAAATTACAATGTAATACAATGTACTGAAATTGTGGATCCACCTGGCTAACAGGAATAAATCAATAGTACTTTAATGGAGTTAACCTATCTTTTGTATGGTCTATGATAAGACCCTAGTGTACGCCTGTGACTTATTGTGAGGCTGGCTCACACCTGGTGGAGTGTGGCAATAGGAGTGACCAGTAAAAAAGTTAAAAATGCAAAGAGGTGAATAAAAAGGATGTGAAAAAACGGTTGTGGAAATACCACACAATAAAACAAAAACAAAAATTAGAAAAACAAAAATAAAAATAAAAATTGGATGGTGGTGATATCACTGTGTAGTGAGTGAAACCCCAATAGGTGTTGTGAGTGATAACCAAAAAACAGAAAACAACAACAAATCCACAAACAGTTAAATAAGTGTCACAATCCAGCTGAACATTATCCAAAAAAATGTGTGATCCAAAAAATAAAGTTAGTCACAAAAAAGAGAGTACAAACTTGTTTCCTGGTGGTGAGAAGTGTTGAGGGGGTTCTGATGGTGAAAATCCTGTGATGAATGTCCTATTGTTCCTGGACTTCCATTGCTTCTAATGTCCTATAAAGATAAAATACAATGTACAAGACTCAGTCTTGATAAAGGCCCACACAGTTGGGCCGAAACGCGTTGACAAGCAGCTGGTAAGCTCTTTTCCAATCTTTTAAAACAGTTTGGACAATCTTGTACATTGTATTTTATCTTTATAGGACATTAGGAGCAATGGAAGTCCAGGACCAATAGGACATTCATCACAGGATTTTCACCATCAGAACCACCTCAACACTTCTCACCACCAGGAAACAAGTTTGTACTCTCTTTTTTGTGACTAACTTTATTTTTTGGATCACACATTTTTTTTGGATAATGTTCAGCTGGATTGTGACACTTATTTAACTGTTTGTGGATTTGTTGTTGTTTTCTGTTTTTTGGTTATCACTCATGACACCTATTGGGGTTTCACTCACTACACAGTGATATCACCACCATCCAATTTGTATTTTTATTTTTGTTTTTCTAATTTTTGTTTTTGTTTTATTGTGTGGTATTTCCACAACCATTTTTTCACATCCTTTTTATTCACCTCTTTGCATTTTTAACATTTTTTACTGGTCACTCCTATTGCCACACTCCACCAGGTGTGAGCCAGCCTCACAATAAGTCACAGGCGTACACTAGGGTCTTATCATAGACCATACAAAAGATAGGTTAACTCCATTAAAGTACTATTGATTTATTCCTGTTAGCCAGGTGGATCCACAATTTCAGTACATTGTATTACATTGTAATTTAGTGTAATTTTGTGTTTTTATTGTACTTTTATTGTACTTTTATTGTAATTTATTGTGTATATCCATCTCAGTGTATGGTTTTTAGGCACATTGTAACTCATTTATCGCTTATACATTAAATTTAGAACAGATTTACTGCACCTGCCTTTGGCGCTTCTCACTATCAACTTATCACAATAGTTATGTATAACACCCAAACATATTAAAATATATATATATATATACGTTGATTGGAGTAGCCGTGTTAGTCCAGAGATTTAGATTTTAAAATAACAAGAGTATTGCATTGAGCAATGATACTTTTTTATTGGACTAACTATACATTTATAAATTGACAAGCTTTCGGAAGAGTTCCTTCCTTTATCAAGTCTGAAGCAATACTGACCAATTCAATGGAATTTACAGATTATGGCATCTACTTATCAAGCCATCAACTTACTTGCATTTGACGGCACCAATATGCTCGCCTAACCTGAATACGTTCTCAAAAGTTACCAAAAAAGCTGTCAAAAAGCCACGCACCAAGTATGGGGCGATGAGCAGCGGACTGTTGTTAACTAACAGTCATCGATCTCGCTGCTCTTCGGCTTTTTCCCAGCTTTATTGGTATACTGTCACTTAACACCGACACTATACTATACTGTTTTATCCTTATACTGCCGGTCACGGACCCCGCCACAACTAAATAAAGTGTTTAACCCCTAAACCGCTGCTCCCGGTGCCCACCGCCACCTACATTATACTTATTCACCCCTAATCTGCCCCCCCTACACCGCCGCCACCTACATTATACTTATTAACCCCTAATCTGCCCCCCCTACACCGCCGCCACCTACATTATACTTATTAACCCCTAATCTGCCCCCCTACGCCGCCACCTACCTACATTATTTATTAACCCCTAATCTGCCGCCCCCAACGTTGCCGCCACTATATTAAATTTATTAACCCCTAAACCTAACCCTAACACCCCCTAACTTAAATATAATTTAAATAGATCTAAATAAATATTCCTATCATTAACTAAATTATTCCTATTTAAAACTAAATACTTTACCTATAAATTAAACCCTAAAATAGCTACAATATAACTAATAGTTACATTGTATCTATCTTAGGTTTATTTTTATTTTACAGGCAAGTTTGTATTTATTTTAACTAGGTAGAATAGTTATTAACTATTTACTAACTACCTAGTTAAAATAAATACAAATGTACCTGTAAAATAAAACCTAAACTAAGTTACAATTACACCTAACACTACACTATAATTAAATTAATTCCCTAAATTAAATAAAATTATCTAAAGTACAAAAAAAATAAACACTAAATTGCAGAAAACAATAAACAAATTACAAGATTTTTAAACTAATTACACCTAATCTAATCCCCCTAACAAAATAAAAAAAAAGCCTACCCTACACTAAATTACAAATAGCCCTTAAAAGGGCCTTTTGCGGGGCATTGCCCCCAAGTAATCAGCTCTTTTACCTGTAAAAAAAAAGTACTAATCCCCCCCCAACGTTATAACCCACACAACCAACCCTACTCTAAAACCCACCAAATACCCCCTTAAAAAAACCTAACACTAACCCCTTGAAGATCACCTTACTGGGAGAAGTCTTCACCCAACTGGGCCGAAGTCCTCAACGAAGCCGGCAGAAGTGGTCCTCCAGACGGGCAGAAGTCTTCATCCAGGCTGCATCTTCTATCTTCATCCATCCGGCGCGGAGCGGCTCCATCTTCTAGCCATCCGACGCAGAGCATCCCCTTCATCCGACGTCTTCTTGAACAATGACGGTTCCTTTAAGTGACGTCATCCAAGATGGCGTCCCTTCAATTCCGATTGGCTGATAGAATCGGAATTAAGGTAGTAAAAATTCTATTGGCTGATGCAATCAGCCAATAGGATTGAGCTTGCATTCTATTGGCTGTTCCAATCAGCCAATAGAATGCGAGCTCAATCCTATTGGCTGATTGGATCAACCAATAGGATTAAACTTCAATCCTATTGGCTGATTGCATCAGCCAATAGGATTTTTCCTACCTTAATTTCGATTGGCTGATAGAATTCTATATTGGATGACGTCACTTAAAGGAACCGTCATTGTTCAAGAAGACGTCGGATGAAGGGGATGCTCCGCGTCGGATGTGTAGAAGATGGAGCCGCTCCGCGCCGGATGGATGAAGATAGAAGATGCCGTCTGGATGAAGACTTTTGCCCGTCTGGAGGACCACTTCTGCCCGTCTGGAGGACCACTTCTGCCGGCTTCGTTGAGGACTTCGGCCCGGTTGGGTGAAGACTTCTCCCGGTAAGGTGATCTTCAAGGGGTTAGTGTTAGGTTTTTTTTAGGGGTGTATTTGGTGGGTTTTAGAGTAGGGTTGGTTGTGTGGGTGGTGGGTTTTAATGTTGGGGGGGGGGATTTGTACTTTTTTTTTTTTACAAGTAAAAGAGCTGATTACTTTGGGGCAATGCCCCACAAAAGGCCCTTTTAGTATAGGGTAGGGCTTTTTTTTATTTTGGGGGGGGGGCTTTTTTATTTTGTTAGTAGGATTAGATTAGGTGTAATTAGTTTAAAAATCTTGTAATTTTGTTTATTATTTTCTGTAATTTAGTGTTTTTTTTGTTTGTTTTTTTGTACTTTAGATCATTTTATTTAATTGTATTTAATTTAGGGAATTAATTTAATTATAGTGTAGTATTAGGTGTAATTGTAAATTAGGTTAGGTTTTATTTTACAGGTAAATTTGTATTTATTTTAACTAGGTAGTTAGTAAATAGTTAATAACTATTCTACCTAGTTAAAATAAATACAAACTTGCCTGTAAAATAAAAATAAACCCTAAGATAGATACAATGTAACTATTAGTTATATTGTAGCTAGCTTAGGGTTTATTTTATAGGTAAGTATTTAGTTTTAAATAGGAATAATTTAGTAAATGATAGGAATATTTATTTAGATTTCTTTAAATTATATTTAAGTTAGGGGGTGTTAGGGTTAGACTTAGGTTTAGGGGTTAATGAATTTAATATAGTGGCGGCGACGTTGGGGGTGGCAGATTAGGGGTTAATAAATGTAGGTAGGTGGCGGCGACGTGAGGGGGCAGATTAGGTGGCGGCCGTGTCAGGGGCGGCAGATTAGGGGTTAATAAGTATAATGTAGGTGGCGGCAGTGTCAGGGGTGGCAGATTAGGGGTTATTAAGTATAATGTAGGTGGTGGCGGTGTAGGGGGGGCATATTAGAGGTGTTTAGACTCGGGGTACATGTTAGGGTGTTAGGTGTAAACGTTACCATAGGAATCAATGGGATATCAGGCAGCAGTGAACATGAGCTTTCGCTGCTTTCAGACTCCTATTGATTCCTATGGCAAACCCCGCCTCCAGGGCAGCGGATTGAAAACCAGGTACGCTGGGCCGGAATAGTGGCGAGCGTACCTGGTAGAAATTTGATAACTAGCAAAAGTAGTCAGATTGTGCCGAATTTGCATTCGGAACATCTGTAATGACGCAAGCATCGATCTGTGTCGGACTGAGTCCGGCGGATCGTATGTTACGTCACAAAATTCTACTTTTGCCGGTCTGTAGGGTTTGATAACTAAGGCGAATCAGACTCACCACAAATACGCTGTGGAATACCAGCGTATTTGCAATTGACGGCTTGATAAATAGATGCCTATATCTTAAAACACAGAATAACTAAGAAGACAGAAAGTGCAGGGAGAGGAGGAGGTGTCGTAAAAATCATGAGGGGGGCTTAGGTAACAGGCAGACGGTGTCCAGTGTAGGAGAACAGACAAGGGAAATATATAGCTTTACATAGAGCATATACTGACATAAAGTTATATATCAACATTGAATCAATATCTAGAAAGATGTGACATTGTATATACAGGGGGAATACAAAAGTTAAAAAAAGACAAAAGTGTGGACATAGGCTTACCTGTGTACCTATGTATAAAGAATGTGGAATATACAATGTAATTGACTAAATGAAAGTACATTACAGAAAATTTTGATAATGTGTTAAGAATCCAGAGTCCATCTGAAGGTGCAGTTTTTGGCTTGTTTCTCCAATATAACATTCCACTTCACATGCAGTGCAATGTATCATGTATACCACATTTGCAGATATACATGAATATGCCCCTTTAATGTTATAGGATTTATTATTGTGATTTGCTGTGCTGCTTTCACAAACGTGTTGACACAGTTTGCAGAGAGCTTTATAGCAGCGCTTGGTTCCATTCTGAGTGTTCTTTTTCTCAAGGGGTAGCTTCCTATATACCAGTTTCTGCTTCAGGTTAGGTGGTTGCTATATTGGAGAAACAAGCCAAAAACTGCACCTTCGGATGAACTTACACAGACACTCAATCAAAAACCACTGTGAAACAAAATACTGCACCCCCGTTGGTCACCATTTCACCCAACCTGACCACTCCATCAAAAACCTCAAAATCAAAATTCTCAGAGGCAACTTCAAAAACACCATGGAAAGAAAAACCTTTGATATGAAAATGGTAATGCACTTCAACTTGTTTAATTCTGGACTAAATGTAGACTCTGGATTCTTAACACCTTATAACATTTTTGTGTAGTGTACTTCATTTAGTCAATTACATTGTATATTCCACATTCTTTATACATAGGTACACAGGTAAGCCTATGTCCACACTTTTGTCTTTTTTTAACTTTTATATTCCCCCTGTATATACAATTTCACATCTTTATAGATATTGATTCAATGTTTCAATTGATTCAATGTTGATATATAACTTTATGTCAGTATATGCTCTATGTAAAGCTATATATTTCCCGTGTCTGTTCTCCTACACTGGACACTCTCTGCCTGTTACCTAAGCCCCCCTCATGATTTTTCCTCTCCCTGCACTTTCTGTCTTCTTAGCTATTCTGTGTTTTAAGATATAATCTGTAAATTCCATTGAATTGGTCAGTATTGATTCCGACTTGATAAAGGAAGGAACAGCCGGATGGATGAAGATAGAAGATGCTGCTTGGATGAAGATGTCTGCCGGTCCGGATGTCCTCTTCTGCCCGGATAGGATGAAGACTTCTGCCGCTCCGGATGTCTTCTTTTGGTCCATCGGTGCCCGGTTGGGTGAAGACGACTCAAGGTAGGGAGATCTTCAGGGGGGTAGTGTTAGGTTTATTTAAGGGGGGTTTGGGTTAGAGTAGGGGTATGTGGTTGGTGGGTTGTAATGTTGGGGGGTGGTATTGTGTTTTTTTTTTTTTTTTTACAGGCAAAAGAGCTGATTTCTTTGGGGCATGCCCCGCAAAAAGCCCTTTTAAGGGCTGGCAAGGTAATAGAGCTGTTAACTTTTTAAATTTAGATTAGGGTAGGGAAATTTTTTTTTATTTTGGGGAGCTTTGTTATTTTATTAGGGGGCTTAGAGTAGGTGTAATTAGCTTAAAATTCTGGTAATCTTTTTTTATTTTTTGTAATTTAGTGTTTGTTTTTTTTGGTAGTTTAGTTTATTTAATTGTAGGTACTTGGAGTTAATTTATTTAATTTATTTATTGATAGTGTAGTGTTTTGTTTAATTGTAACGTAGGTTACGATTTATTTTACAGGTAATTTGGTAATTATTTTAACTAGGTAGCTATTAAATAGTAAATAACTATTTAATAGCTATTGTACCTAGTTAAAATAAATACAAAGTTGCCTGTAAAATAAATATAAATTCTAAAATAGCTACAATATAATTATTCGTTATATTGTAGCTATATTATGGTTTATTTTACAGGTAAGTATTTAGCTTTAAATAGGAAGACTTTAGTTAATAATATTTAATTAATTTCGTTAGATTAAAATTATATTTAATTTAGGGGGGTGTTAGGGTTAGGGTTAGATTTAGCTTTAGGGGTTAATACATTTATTAGAGTAGCGGCGAGGTCCGGTCGGCAGATTAGGGGTTAATAAGTGTAGGTAAGGTAGCGGCGACGTTAGGGAGGGCAGATTAGGGGTTAATACTATTTATTATAGGGTTTGCGAGGCGGGAGTGCGGCGGTTTAGGGGTTAATACATTTATTAGAGTGGGGCGAGCTCCGGTCGGCAGATTAGGGGTTAATAAGTGTAGGTAGGTAGCGGCGACGTTGGGGGGCAGATTAGGGGTTAATAAATATTATGTAGGTGTCGGCGATGTTAGGGGCAGCAGATTAGGGGTACATAGGGATAATGTAGGTGGCGGCGATGTGCGGTCGGCAGATTAGGGGTTACATTTTTTTATTAGAGTGGCTACGATGTGGGGGGGCCTCGGTTTAGGGGTACCTAGGTAGTTTATGGGTGTTAGTGTACTTTAGAGCACAGTAGTTAAGAGCGTTATAAACCGGCGTTAGCCCAGAAAGCTCTTAACTACTGACTTTTTCCTGCGGATGGAGTCTTGTCGGTAGAGGGTGTACCGCTCACTTCAGCCAAGACTCTAAATACCAGCATTAGGAAGATCCCATTGAAAAGATAGGATACGCAATTGGCGTAAGGGGATCTGCGGTATGGAAAAGTCTCGGCTTGGAAGTGAGCGTTAGACCCTTTCCTGGCTGACTCTAAATACCAGCGGGCGGTAAAAAGCAGCGTTAGGACCCCTTAACGCTGCTTTTGACGGCTAACGCCAAACTCTAAATCTAGGCAATAGTGACTTATCAAACTATGTAACATACATACTAATGGGAATACAGTCCCCATAATCTATATATTTACAGCCTATTGGGAAATACCATCCTCTCTCTACGATACTAGTACAGCTAGAACATAGATTAGATCAGTCGCTAATACTCATAATACCTGACAACTTATTACTAAGTGAATCTCCCCATCACTAAAGGCTAATGCTGCATTATCTAGCGCTAAGTCTTTGGACTATAAGGCCAGAACTCCCATGGTAATAACAACTGCAAGCGGAGTCATCCACATATTATCCACCACATTAATCCTGATGCCAGGAATATCAGGGGATAAGCTAGCCTGGAACAAAAATATATCCCTATAGCAGACATAAAGACAGTTATTAATGTAGGCAGCGTATATCGCAAGCTTGTTTACTTAGGCCCACCGCCATCCCTACATCCATACACCCACCATAAGGGTGTTATTAATGGGATACCTAGTGTCAGGATATTATTACACTTCTATTGGATTATACACTGCCATAATAGATAGGGTAAAGCCTCCACTACAAAAAGCAATGATAATCCAAATGCACATTAAGTCCCTTTGGATACATAGTATCCAAGTTAAAAATCCACTGGGACTCCTTTTGAAGTAGACATTTAGCCCTATCACCTCCTATAGGACATCTAGGGATATGATCTATTATGATGCATCTCAAATCAGAAACCCCAGCCATGCCTGTTAGTGTCTAGCCACCGGTTGTTCAGAATCACCCACTTTGATGGCCTGCCACAAGGACAGTGAAGCAGGTATACAACAAATGTAGTAAAGGTGACCCTGTGTTGAATATAGAATTTTTTGTTAGATCAAGGATGTGCTCAACTCCAAGTTACTGAAGGATTATCTGCAGGTAGATCATCCCATTGTACCTGTCATTTATACTCTGGCGAAGGTGCATGAGAATCTCACATCGCCCCCGGGTAGGCCGATTGTATCGGCACAGGGATCTATTTTACAACCTTTAGTGACATTTGTGGATGCGATATTACAGCCACTGGTTAGGAACACCTTCTTTCCTCTTGGATTCCATTGAACTGATCAAGCTGCTAAAAACCTGGCAAAATGTTAGAGCTAATGATATTCTGGTCACACTGGACCAGTGTGACCAGTCTATACACCAGTATTCCTCACACTCAGGGGATGGCATCAGTGTCTTATCTCCTCAAATACCCCTATGTGGGTCCTCCGATCAATGTCATTCTGGAGTTGTTGGATTTTTGTTTGAGATGTAATTATTTCAAATTTGAAAAAGAATTCTTCCTGCAAACATCAGGGATTGCGATGGGGTCCAATGTGACCCCATCATATGCAAATCTTTTTATGGCACAGTTTGAAACTGAAGAAACGGATGCCTTCAGGGATAATAGAGTGAAACTGTACAGGAGATATATAGATGATCTGCTGGTGATATGGGGGGGCACCCCTTAAGAACTCTTATCCTGGTTTGCAATCCTAAATAGCGTAAATCCTCAGGTACGCTTTAAGTTAACCTTCAACACAGAGAGTATCGATTTCTTGGATTTGAGGATCTATAAAGACAACATTTAGTTATGCACCACTTTGTTTCAGAAGGAAACAGACAAACTCACTGTTGGATGTTTCTAGTTGCCACCCCCCTAGCCTAAAGAAGGCTTTGCCCAAAGTCACAATTTAAGCGGGTGATCCGTAACAACACTGATGAAGTGAACAAGGAATGACAACTAGTTGCCATGCAGAATACATTTGAATAACAGGGCTATGGCTTCACACAGCTAAGGCCAGCACTGGCTGAGTCAGCATCTATGACCCAAGAACAGGCACTGTCTAAGGTGGACAAAGGAACAACTAGCCAGCGAATGATTTTTACCACCACATTCTCCCCAGAGAAACTGGATTTTTCAAAAACCCTGAAGGAGCATTGGGACATCTTATCCAGTGATAACTCACTACCTTTTGGCACAATGGAAAAACCTATGGTGGGATTTAAGAAAGGAAGATCCTTGAAGGATATGCTATTGAGACCTGATAATACTGACAGCTATATGCTAACCACTTGGTTAAGTACCACTAAAAAGGGTTGTTTCCGTTGTGGATGCATTACCTGCAGTGGCTTAACACAGAACAATGTTTTCACACATCCTTGGTCTAACAAAAAATTCTATATTCAACACAGGGTCATCTGTACTACTAAGTTTGTTGCACACCTGCTTCACTGTACTTGTGGCAGATTCTACGTAGGGTAGACCCAGGATGACTTTAGGACAAGAATGGCTAACCACCGGTCGGAAATGCGTAAGGCCATCGAAGTGGGGGATTCTAACCAACCGGTGGCTAGACATTTTTGCACTAACAGGCATGGGGGTTTCTGATTTGAGATGCATCATAATAGATCATATCCCTAGATGTCCTCGAGGAGGTGATAGGGCTAAAAGTCTACTTCAAAAGGAGTCCCAGTGGATTTTTAACTTGGATACTATGTATCCAAAGGGACTTAATGTGCGTTTGGATTATCATTGCTTTTTGTTGTGGAGGTTTTGCCCTATCTATTATGGCAGTGTATAATTCCATATGAGTGGAATAATATCCTGACACTAGGTATCCCACTAATAACACCCTTATGGTGGGTGTATGGATGTAGGGATGGCGGTGGGCCTAAGTAAACAAGCTTGCGATATACGCTGCCTACATTAATAACTGTCTTTGTCTGCTATAGGGATATATTTTTGTTCCAGGCAAGTTTATCCCCTGATATTCATGGCATCAGGATTATGGTGGTGGATAATATGTGGATGACTCTGTATGCAGTTGCTATTACCATGAGAGTTCTGGCCTTATAGTCCAAAGACTTAGCGCTAGATAATGCAGCATTAGCCTTTAGTGATGGGGAGAATCACTTAGTAATAAGCTGTCAGGTATTATGAGTATTTTCTTCTGTTATGTGTGATCAGTCCACGGGTCATCATTACTTCTGGGATATAACTCCTCCCCAACAGGAAATGCAAGAGGATTCACCCAGCAGAGCTGCACATAGCTCCTCCCCTCTACGTCAGTCCCAGTCATTCTCTTGCACCCAACGACTAGATAGGATGTGTGAGAGGACTATGGTGATTATACTTAGTTTTTATGACTTCAATCAAAAGTTTGTTATTTTACAATAGCACCGGAGCGTGTTATTACTTCTCTGGCAGAGTTTGAGGAAGAATCTACCAGAGTTTTTTACTATGATTTTAACCGGAGTAGTTAAGATCATATTGCTGTTCTCGGCCATCTGAGGGAGGTAAAAGCTTCAGATCAGGGGACAGCGGGCAGATGAATCTGCATTGAGGTATGTAGCAGTTTTTATTTTCTGAATGGAATTGATGAGAAAATCCTGCCATACCGTTATAATGACATGTATGTATACACTTCAGTATTCTGGGGATGGTATTTCACCGGAACTACTCTGTTAAAAGTCACTAATCTTTTTAATAAGTATTTATCATGTTAAACGTTTTTGCTGGAATGTAGAATCGTTTACATTTCTGAGGTACTGAGTGAATAAATATTTGGGCATTATTTTCCACTTGGCAGTTGTTTGGTGTTAATTATGACAGTTTCGTTTCTCTTCACTGCTGTGTGTGAGGGGGAGGGGCCGTTTTTGGCGCTCTTTGCTACGCATCAAAAAATTCCAGTCAGTTACTCTTATATTTCCTGCATGATCCGGTTCATCTCTGACAGATCTCAGGGGTCTTCAAACTTCTTTAGAGGGAGGTAGATTCTCTCAGCAGAGCTGTGAGAATTTTATATTGACTGTGAATAAAAACGTTGCTCTGTAATTTTTATGTCAAATTTAATTATTGTTATTTTTCTAATGGGAACAAACCTTTGCTAAAAGTTTGTGTTGTTTAAAGTTTGATGCTATAACTATTTTTCAGTTCATTATTTCAACTGTCATTTAATCGTTTAGTACCTCTTTGAGGCACAGTACGTTTTTGCTAAAAAAGATTATAACCAAGTTGCAAGTTTATTGCTAGTGTGTTAAACATGTCTGACTCAGAGGAAGATATCTGTGTCATTTGTTCCAATGCCAAGGTGGAGCCCAATAGAAATTTATGTACTAACTGTATTGATGCTACTTTAAATAAAAGTCAATCTGTACAATTTGAACAAATTTCACCAAACAGCGAGGGGAGAGTTATGCCGACTAACTCGCCTCACGCGGCAGTACCTGCATCTCCCGCCCGGGAGGTGCGTGATATTATGGCGCCTAGTACATCTGGGCGGCCATTACAGATAACATTACAAGATATGGCTACTGTTATGACTGAAGTTTTGTCTAAATTACCAGAACTAAGAGGCAAGCGTGATCACTCTGGGGTGAGAACAGAGTGCGCTGACAATACTAGGGCCATGTCTGATACTGCGTCACAACTTGCAGAGCATGAGGACGGAGAGCTTCATTCTGTAGGTGACGGTTCTGATCCAAACAGATTGGATTCAGATATTTCAAATTTTAAATTTAAATTGGAGAACCTCCGTGTATTACTAGGGGAGGTCTTAGCAGCTCTCAATGATTGTAACACCGTTGCAATACCAGAGAAACTGTGTAGGTTGGATAAATACTTTGCGGGTACCGGCGAGTACTGACGTTTTTCCTATACCTAAGAGACTAACTGAAATTGTTACTAAGGAGTGGGATAGACCCGGTGTGCCGTTCTCACCCCCTCCAATATTTAGAAAGATGTTTCCAATAGACACCACCACTCGGGACTTATGGCAAACGGTCCCTAAGGTGGAGGGAGCAGTTTCTACTTTAGCTAAGCGTACCACTATCCCGGTGGAGGATAGCTGTGCTTTTTCAGATCCAATGGATAAAAAATTAGAGGGTTACCTTAAGAAAATGTTTGTTCAACAAGGTTTTATATTGCAACCCCTTGCATGTATCGCGCCGATTACGGCTGCGGCAGCATTTTGGATTGAGTCTCTGGAAGAGAACCTTAGTTCATCTACGCTAGACGACATTACGGACAGGCTTAGAGTCCTTAAACTAGCTAATTCATTCATTTCGGAGGCCGTAGTACATTTAACCAAACTTACGGCTAAGAACTCAGGATTCGCCATACAGGCACGTAGGGCGCTGTGGCTAAAATCCTGGTCAGCTGATGTTACTTCTAAGTCCAAATTACTTAATATACCTTTCAAGGGGCAGTCTTTATTTGGGCCCGGTTTGAAAGAAATTATCGCTGACATTACAGGAGGTAAGGGCCACGCCCTACCTCAAGACAAAGCCAAAGCTAAGGCTAGACAGTCTAATTTTCGTCCCTTTCGGAATTTCAAAACAGGAGCAGCATCAACCTCCACTGCACCAAAACAGGAGGGAGCTGTTGCTCGTTACAGGCAAGGCTGGAAGCCTAACCAGTCCTGGAACAAGAGCAAGCAGGCCAGGAAACCTGCTGCTGCCCCAAAGACAGCATGAACCGAGAGCCCCCGATCCGGGACCGGATCTAGTGGGGGGCAGACTTTCTCTCTTCGCCCAGGCCTGGGCAAGAGATGTTCAGGATCCCTGGGCGCTAGAGATCATATCTCAGGGATACCTTCTAGACTTCAAATTATCTCCCCCAAGAGGGAGATTTCATCTGTCAAGGTTGTCAACAAACCAGATAAAGAAAGAAGCGTTTCTACGCTGTGTACAAGATCTGTTATTAATGGGAGTGATCCATCCGGTTCCGCGGTCGGAACAAGGACAAGGGTTCTACTCAAACCTGTTTGTGGTTCCCAAAAAAGAGGGAACTTTCAGGCCAATCTTAGATTTAAAGATTCTAAACAAATTCCTAAGAGTTCCATCGTTCAAAATGGAAACTATTCGGACAATCTTACCCATGATCCAAGAGGGTCAGTACATGACCACAGTGGATTTAAAAGATGCTTACCTTCACATACCGATTCACAAAGATCATCACCGGTATCTAAGGTTTGCCTTCTTAGACAGGCACTACCAGTTTATAGCTCTTCCATTCGGATTGGCTACGGCTCCAAGAATCTTCACAAAGGTTCTGGGTGCCCTTTTGGCGGTACTAAGACCGCGAGGGATTTCGGTAGCTCCGTACCTAGACGACATTCTAATACAAGCTTCAAGCTTTCAAACTGCCAAGTCTCATACAGAGTTAGTTCTGGCATTTCTAAGGTCGCATGGATGGAAAGTGAACGAAAAGAAGAGTTCTCTTTTTCCTCTCACAAGAGTTCCATTCTTGGGGACTCTTATAGATTCTGTAGAAATGAAGATTTACCTGACAGAAGACAGGTTAACAAAACTTCAAAATGCATGCCGTGTCCTTCATTCCATTCAACACCCGTCAGTAGCTCAATGCATGGAGGTGATCGGCTTAATGGTAGCGGCAATGGACATAGTACCTTTTGCACGCCTACACCTCAGACCGCTGCAATTGTGCATGCTAAGTCAGTGGAATGGGGATTACTCAGATTTGTCCCCTACTCTGAATCTGAATCAAGAGACCAGAAATTCTCTTCTATGGTGGCTTTATCGGCCACACCTGTCCAGGGGGATGCCATTCAGCAGGCCAGAATGGACAATTGTAACAACAGACGCCAGCCTACTAGGTTGGGGCGCTGTCTGGAATTCTCTGAAGGCTCAGGGACTATGGAATCAGGAGGAGAGTCTCCTTCCAATAAACATCCTGGAATTGAGAGCAGTTCTCAATGCCCTTCTGGCTTGGCCCCAATTAACAACTCGGGGGTTCATCAGGTTTCAGTCGGACAACATCACGACTGTAGCTTACATCAACCATCAGGGAGGGACAAGAAGCTCCCTAGCAATGATGGAAGTATCAAAGATAATTCGCTGGGCAGAGTCTCACTCTTGCCACCTATCAGCAATCCACATCCCGGGAGTGGAGAACTGGGAGGCGGATTTCTTGAGTCGCCAGACTTTTCATCCGGGGGAGTGGGAACTTCATCCGGAGGTCTTTGCCCAAATACTTCGACGTTGGGGCAAACCAGAGATAGATCTCATGGCGTCTCGCCAGAACGCCAAACTTCCTCTCTACGGGTCCAGATCCAGGGATCCGGGAGCGGTTCTGATAGATGCTTTGACAGCACCTTGGAACTTCGGGATGGCTTATGTGTTCCCACCCTTCCCGCTGCTTCCTCGATTGATTGCCAAAATCAAACAGGAGAGAGCATCAGTGATTCTAATAGCGCCTGCATGGCCACGCAGGACTTGGTATGCAGATCTAGTGGACATGTCATCCTGTCCGCCTTGGTCTCTACCTCTAAGACAGGACCTTCTGATACAGGGTCCATTCAAACATCAAAATCTAACTTCTCTGAAGCTGACTGCTTGGAAATTGAACGCTTGATTTTATCAAAACGTGGTTTTTCTGAGTCGGTTATTGATACCCTGATACAGGCTAGGAAGCCTGTTACCAGAAGGATTTACCATAAAATATGGCGTAAATACCTATACTGGTGCGAATCCAAAGGTTACTCTTGGAGTAAGGTTAGGATCGCTAGGATATTGTCCTTTCTACAAGAAGGTTTAGAAAAGGGTCTATCAGCTAGTTCATTAAAGGGACAGATTTCAGCTCTGTCCATCTTGTTACACAGGCGTCTGTCAGAAAATCCAGACGTCCAGGCTTTTTGTCAGGCTTTAGCTAGGATCAAGCCTGTGTTTAAAGCTGTTGCTCCGCCATGGAGTTTAAACTTAGTTCTTAACGTTTTACAGGGTGTTCCGTTTGAACCCCTTCATTCCATTGATATAAAATTGTTATCTTGGAAAGTTCTGTTTTTAATGGCTATTTCCTCGGCTCGAAGAGTCTCTGAGTTATCAGCCTTACATTGTGATTCTCCTTATCTGATTTTTCACTCAGACAAGGTAGTTCTGCGTACTAAACCTGGGTTCTTACCTAAGGTAGTCACTAACAGGAATATCAATCAAGAGATTGTTGTTCCATCCTTGTGTCCAAATCCTTCTTCAAAGAAGGAACGTCTTCTACACAATCTGGATGTAGTTCGTGCCCTCAAGTTCTACTTGCAGGCAACTAAAGATTTTCGCCAAACTTCTTTCCTGTTTGTCGTTTATTCTGGACAGAGGAGAGGTCAAAAAGCTTCTGCTACCTCTCTCTCTTTTTGGCTTCGTAGCATAATACGTTTAGCCTATGAGACTGCTGGACAGCAGCCTCCTGAAAGAATTACAGCTCACTCCACTAGAGCTGTGGCTTCCACTTGGGCCTTTAAGAATGAGGCCTCTGTTGAACAGATTTGCAAGGCTGCAACTTGGTCTTCGCTTCATACTTTTTCCAAATTTTACAAATTTGACACTTTTGCTTCTTCGGAGGCTATTTTTGGGAGAAAGGTTCTTCAGGCAGTGGTTCCTTCTGTATAATGAGCCTGCCTATCCCTCCCGTCATCCGTGTACTTTTGCTTTGGTATTGGTATCCCAGAAGTAATGATGACCCGTGGACTGATCACACATAACAGAAGAAAACATAATTTATGCTTACCTGATAAATTCCTTTCTTCTGTTGTGTGATCAGTCCACGGCCCGCCCTGTTTTAAGGCAGGTAAATATCTTTTAAATTATACTCCAGTCACCACTTCACCCTTGGTTACTCCTTTCTCGTTGATTCTTGGTCGAATGACTGGGACTGACGTAGAGGGGAGGAGCTATGTGCAGCTCTGCTGGGTGAATCCTCTTGCATTTCCTGTTGGGGAGGAGTTATATCCCAGAAGTAATGATGACCCGTGGACTGATCACACAACAGAAGAAAGGAATTTATCAGGTAAGCATAAATTATGTTATCGACTGATCTAATCCATGTGCTAGCTGTACTCGTATCATAGAGAGAGGATGGTATTTCCCATTAGGCTGTAAATATATGTCAGATTATGGGGACTGTATTCCCATTAGTATGTATGTTACGTAGTTTGATAAGTCACTATGTGTTTACATTTTGCTTTTTTAGATTTTTCCTTGTCGGCTCTCCGTCTGGCCGCTTGCGCATGCACAGTTGTGCTGTACGGACGCTCCGGAGTCTGACGATGTCTGTGCACGGTGGAGGTAGTAGGTGTTAAATGGTGAGACCCCCAAAACATTTACCGTTCATTAAAAATTATTGTTGTCAAAACGACGAGTGCTTTCTCTATTTCTACAGTATGTATGTATGTATGTATCTATATCTCCAAGTTATAACACAAGCACTCACTGGACTTGATACAGGTGAAATAAAGTGTTTTATTCCATATAAACTAGTAACGTTTCGGGGTGTTCACCCCTTCAACACCCCAAAACGTCACTGGTTTATATGGAATGAAACACTTTCTCCAACATTGGTGTGTCCGGTCCACGGCGTCATCCTTACTTGTGGGATATCTCTTCCCCAACAGGAAATGGCAAAGAGTCCCAGCAAAGCTGGCCACATAGTCCCTCCTAGGCTCCGCCCACCCCAGTCATTCTCTTTGCCGTTGCACAGGCAACATCTCCACGGAGATGGTTAAGAGTTTTTTGGTGTTTAAATGTAGTTTTTATTCTTCTATCAAGTGTTTGTTATTTTAAAATAGTATGGTATGTACTATTTGCTCTGAAACAGAAAAGGATGAAGATTTCTGTTTGTGAGAGGAAGATGATTTTAGCAGACAGTAACTAAAATCGATTGCTGTTTCCACATAGGACTGTTGAGATGAAGTAACTTCAGTTGGGGGAAACAGTTAGCAGACTTTTCTGCTTAAGGTATGACTAGCCATATTTCTAACAAGACCATGTAATGCTGGAAGGCTGTCATTTCCCCTCATGGGGACCGGTAAGCTATTTTCTTAGTCAAACAAACAGAATAAAGGGCTTAATATGGGCTAAAAAACTGGTAGACATTTTTATGGGCTAAATCGATTGCTTTATTTGGGCATTTTATTCATATTTATGCTGACAATTCGCATTTATAAACTTGGGGAACGTTTATTAAACGGCAGGCACTATGTTAGACACCTTTTCCAGTCAGGGGGCCTTCCTAGTTGTAGACTGAGCCTCATTTTCGCGCCATTACTGCGCAGTTGTTTTTTGAGAGCAGGGCATGCAGATGCATGTGTGAGGATCTGAAATTTGCTGGAAAAGCTTCTAGAAGGCGTCAATTGGTATCGTATTCCCCTCTGGGCTTGGTTGGGTCTCAGCAAAGGCTATAGCTGGGACTGTATAGGGGTTAAATTTGTAAACGGCTCCGGTTCCGTTATTTTAAGGGTTAAATCTCTGAAATTTGGTGTGCAATACTCTTAATGCTTTAAGACACTGTGGTGGAATTTTGGTAATTTTTGAACAATTCCTTCATACTTTTTCACATATTCAGTAATAAAGTGTTTTCTGTTTAAAATTTAAAGAGACAGTAACGGTTTTGTTTTAAAACGTTTTTTGTGCTTTGTTGACAAGTTTAAGCCTGTTTAAAATGTCTGTGCTTTCGGATAAGCTATGTTCTATATGTATGAAAGCCAATGTGTCTCCCCATTTAAATTTATGTGATAATTGTGCCATAGCGTCCAAACAAAGTAAGGACAGTACTGCCACAGATAATGAAATTGCCCAAGATGATTCCTCAGATGAGGGGAGTAAACCTGATACTACATCATCTCCTACTGTGTCTACACCAGTTTTGCCCACACAGGAGGCCCCTAGTACATCTAGTGCGCCAATGCTTATTACCATGCAACAATTAACGGCTGTAATGGATAACTCCATAGCAAATATTTTATCCAAAATGCCTACTTATCAGAGAAAGCGCGATTGCTCTGTTTTAAACACTGAAGAGCAGGAGGGCGCTGATGATAATTGTTCTGTCATACCCTCACACCAATCTGAAGGGGCCATGAGGGAGGTTTTGTCAGATGGGGAAATTTCAGATTCAGGAAAAATTTCTCAACAAGCTGAACCTGATGTTGTGACATTTAAATTTAAATTAGAACATCTCCGCGCACTGCTTAAGGAGGTGTTATCTACTCTGGATGATTGTGACAACTTGGTCATTCCAGAGAAATTATGCAAGATGGACAAGTTCCTAGAGGTTCCGGTGCACCCCGACGCTTTTCCTATACCCAAGCGGGTGGCGGACATAGTAAATAAGGAGTGGGAAAAGCCCGGCATACCTTTTGTTCCCCCCCCTATATTTAAGAAATTATTTCCTATGGTCGACCCCAGAAAGGACTTATGGCAGACGGTCCCTAAGGTCGAGGGGGGCAGTTTCTACTCTAAACAAACGCACTACTATTCCTATCGAAGATAGTTGTGCTTTCAAAGATCCTATGGATAAAAAATTGGAGGGTTTGCTTAAAAAGATTTTTGTACAGCAAGGTTACCTTCTACAACCCATTTCGTGCATTGTTCCTGTCACTACAGCAGCGTAGTTCTCGTTCGAGGAACTAGAAAACTCGCTTAGTAGAGAGACTCCATATGAGGAGGTTATGGACAGAGTTCACGCACTTAAGTTGGCTAACTCTTTTATTTTAGATGCCGCTTTGCAATTAGCTAGATTAGCGGCGAAAAATTCAGGGTTTGCTATCGTGGCGCGCAGAGCGCTTTGGCTAAAATCTTGGTCAGCGGATGTGTCATCCAAGACAAAATTACTTAACATCCCTTTCAAAGGTAAAACTCTATTTGGACCAGAATTGAAAGAGATTATTTCAGACATCACTGGGGGAAAGGGCCACGCCCTTCCACAAGATAGGCCTTTCAAGGCCAAAAATAAGTCTAATTTTCATTCCTTTCGCAATTTCAGGAACGGACCGGCCTCTAATTCTGCATCCTCTAAGCAATAGGGTAATGCCTCACAACCCAAACCAGCCTGGAAACCGATGCAAGGCTGGAACAAGGGTAAGCAGGCCAAGAAGCCTGCCGCTACTAACAAAACAGCATGAAGGAGTAGCCCCTGATCCGGGACCGGATCTAGTGGGGGGCAGACTCTCTCTCTTTGCTCAGGCTTGGGCAAGAGATGTTCAGGATCCCTGGGCGCTAGAAATAGTTTCTCAGGGTTATCTCCTGGAATTCAGGGAACTACCCCCAAGGGGAAGGTTCCACATGTCTCACTTATCCTCAAACCAAATAAAGAGACAGGCGTTCTTACAGTGTGTAGAAGACCTGTTAAAGATGGGAGTGATGCACCCAGTTCCAATATAGGAACAAGGAATGGGATTTTATTCCAATCTGTTCGTAGTTCCCAAAAAAGAGGGAACTTTCAGACCAATTTTGGATTTGAAGATCCTAAACAAATTTCTCAGGGTACCATCGTTCAAGATGGAAACCATTCGAACGATTCTACCCACTATCCAGGAAAGTCAATTTATACCTACATATTCCTATCCACAAAGAACATCATCAGTTCTTAAGGTTCGCTTTTCTGGACAAGCATTACCAGTTTGTGGCCCTCCCATTCGGGTTAGCCACTGCTCCAAGGATTTTCACAAAGGTACTAGGGTCCCTTCTAGCGGTTCTAAGACCGAGGGGCATTGCAGTAGTACCTTACTTGGACGACATTCTAATACAAGCGTCGTCCCTGTCAAAAGCAAAGGCTCATACAAACATCGTTCTGGCCTTTCTCAGATCACACGGATGGAAGGTGAACATAGAAAAAAGTTCTCTGTCTCCTTCAACAAGAGTTCCCTTCTTGGGAACAATAATAGATTCCTTAGAAATGAGGATTTTTCTGACAGAGGTCAGAAAGTCAAAACTTCTAAGCTCTTGTCAAGTTCTTCATTCTGTTCCTCGTCCTTCCATAGCCCAGTGCATGGAAGTAGTAGGGTTGATGGTTGCAGCAATGGACATAGTTCCTTTTGCACGAATTCATCTAAGACCATTACAACTGTGCATGCTCAAACAGTGGAATGGGGACTATACAGACTTGTCTCCAATGATTCAAGTAGATCAGAAGACCAGAGATTCACTCCGTTGGTGGCTGACCCTGGACCATCTGTCCCAGGGAATGAGCTTCCGCAGACCAGAGTGGGTCATTGTCACGACCGACGCCAGTCTAGTGGGCTGGGGCGCGGTCTGGGAATCTCTGAAAGCTCAGGGTCTATGGTCTCGGGAAGAGTCTCTTCTCCCGATAAACATTCTGGAACTGAGAGCGATATTCAATGCTCTCAGGGCTTGGCCTCAACTAGCAAAGGCCAGATTCATAAGGTTCCAATCAGACAACATGACGACCGTTGCGTATATCAATCATCAGGGGGGAACAAGGAGTTCCCTGGCGATGAAAGAAGTGACCAAAATAATTCAATGGGCGGAGGATCACTCCTGCCACCTGTCTGCGATCCACATCCCAGGTGTGGAAAACTGGGAGGCGGATTTTCTAAGTCGTCAGACATTCCATCCGGGGGAGTGGGAACTTCATCCGGAGATCTTTGCCCAAATAACTCAATTATGGGGCATTCCAGACATGGATCTGATGGCGTCTCGTCAGAACTTCAAGGTTCCTTGCTACGGGTCCAGATCCAGGGATCCCAAGGCGACTCTAGTAGATGCACTAGTAGCACCTTGGACCTTCAACCTAGCTTAGGTATTTCCACCGTTTCCTCTCATTCCCAGGCTGGTAGCCAGGATCAATCAGGAGAGGGCCTCGGTGATCTTGATAGCTCCTGCGTGGCCACGCAGGACTTGGTATGCAGACCTGGTGAATATGTCATCGGTTCCACCATGGAAGCTACCTTTGAGACAGGACCTTCTTGTTCAGGGTCCATTCGAACATCCAAATCTGGTCTCCCTCCAGCTGACGGCTTGGAGATTGAACGCTTGATTCTATCGAAGCGTGGGTTTTCAGATTCTGTGATAGATACTCTGGTTCAGGCCAGAAAACCGGTAACTAGAAAGATTTACCATAAAATATGGAAAAGATATATCTGTTGGTGTGAATCCAAAGGATTCCCATGGAATAAGATAAAAATTCCTAAGATTCTCTCCTTTCTACAAGAAGGTTTGGAGAAAGGATTATCTGCAAGTTCTCTAAAGGGACAGATCTCTGCTTTATCTGTCTTACTACACAAAAGACTGGCAGCTGTGCCAGATGTTCAAGCATTTGTTCAGGCTCTGGTTAGGATCAAGCCTGTTTACAGACCTTTGACTCCTCCCTGGAGTCTAAATCTAGTTCTTTCAGTTCTTCAAGGGGTTCCGTTTGAACCTTTACATTCCATAGATATTAAGTTACTATCTTGGAAAGTTTTGTTTTTGGTTGCAATTTCTTCTGCTAGAAGAGTTTCAGAGTTATCTGCTCTGCAGTGTTCTCCGCCCTATCTGGTGTTCCATGCAGATAAGGTGGTTTTGCGTACTAAGCCTGGTTTTCTTCCTAAGGTTGTTTCTAACAAAAATATTAACCAGGAGATAGTTGTACCTTCTTTATGTCCGAATCCAGTTTCAAAGAAGGAACGTTTGTTACACAATTTGGACGTAGTCCGTGCTCTAAAAT